>NW_011887306.1:585192-761539 GCF_000151315.2 Capsaspora owczarzaki ATCC 30864 | reverse complement strand
CGGACTGGGCGTGCGTCGAGCTGCTGCACCGCGTTGACAGCGCTTCATTGTTTCTTGGGGGGAAGGCCGTGTCCGAGTACGCCTGTCGTGCCAAATTTCTCGTGCCGGCCACGATCCTCGTCGCCCCGCTCAGCACCACGCACGCGTGTTTCCATCACATGTGCAACCTCCCCCAGGACGACAAGAAGCAAATCAAGTTGTCCCTTGTCAAGCACAACCACGATGACCGTGTCGTGCTGATGCCCACTGCACGCAACGTGTTGCGCCCAGAACTGGAGCTTGATGCCAGGCTTGAAGACGACGTGGAGAGCGACTTTGGCTTTCAGATGCCTGGGCACCCCAGCGGCAAGAGCGTGTCTGCTGCCGAGCTCTCGTTGCTTTTCTCGCCCCTGGACCCCGTCACACGACGCAATATTGCTGCAATGAAAGTCCAGTGGACAGCACCTGCTCAAGCCCCTGCTGCTGGTGCTCCTGCTCAACATAGTCCTGCTGGTGCTCCTGCTCATGCTTCACATGCATCGGTTTCCCCATGCTGCGCATACGGCACATGCTCCAGCTCCGCATGCAGGCAGTCGCAGCCACGATTCTGGGTCCGCTGAACCGATGCAGGTCGACCAAGCAGAACGCACGCCTCTCTCTGCTCTTTGTGACCGCCCTTCTTCTTCTGTTTCGCATGCAGGGCACGTGCAACCTCCGCATACAGTCAGGCGTGACTGCGCTACTAGGTCTGCACGAGCGCCGCAGACTCCTCCTGGCCGCCCCTCTGCTCAACAAGCAGCCTCCGCAGGCCTAACCGAACTTGTTCAACGACCGAGGCCGATCCTGATGAAGCGTCTGTGGGCAAGCATGTGGACAGATCCCCCCGAGGCAATCAAAGCTGAGCTCGCATGGCACCCCAGGCCTAGAATTCTCGCGTACCGTTGGCTCATGAGAGCCTGCCAGCCCTTGCAGTTCACACCCCTGCGGGTCTCACGCACAATCCCAGCCGCTACTCAACCGCCCGACAACGTGTCCGCAGAGTCGACCCAAGCGCCGACCGAACTGTCCGCCGAGCCGATGGCTTCGATCCCCGCCACTGCCCAACTCGTCTGTAGAGTCGACGGCTTCAATCTCAGCAGCTGCCCAACCGGCCGCCAAACTGTCCCCGAAGGCCTTGCAAACTGTGCAGGAGTTCCTTCAGCTCTATGACAGGAGGATCCCGATCAAGCTCAATTCGCCTGGGATAGATGCGTCCGAACATCTACCAGCGAGTCAAGTCTTGAAGCCATTCGTCGACAAGGGCTCTGAGTGGATGTCCGCTGAAGCGCTTGACTTTTGCTTCGGGCGCCTGCAACAAGCAAACATTACCTCGCAAAATGGGGTCAAAGTCACCTTTTGGGTATGATGTGTGTGTGTGTGTGTTAAGGTTGGACCGCGGTTGCTTGATTGCGGAGAGCGGTGACTCACAGCATGAGGTAATCGATTGCCTAAGCAGCAGACCTTCAACGCCAACGGGACTGCTGACATGGACAGATCACTGCGAGGTCACTCCAACCGAGAAATCAGGTTCTCGGAGTGCAAAGATTCATTGTCTGACACAGTCGCTGCATCGGAAGATGGCCTTGTCATCTTTCCAGCGAATCGAGAGCAGCACTGGTTCCTCGTTGTGCTGCATCGGAAAACCTTCACCATCCGCATTTTTGAGGGACTGAAGAAACTGGCTCTCGACCTTGTCGAAATTGTTAAATCGTTCTTGCCGGACTCGACTGAATGGAGCTTTGTTCCCGAGCCGGGTTCTATCTACGGGCACCAAGGGCCTGGCCAGACGGAGGAACCTCCTTGGACTTGTGGTTGGCTCGCCTTGTGGATGGCCGAGAGGATTGCACGGCTCGGCGTGTCAGCAGAAGACTTGCAGGCATCCACGTCTAACCCGTGGCCGTGGGTCCCTACCGATCCACCTCCGCCCAACGTTGGTCAACCTTCTAGATCTCAAGCCGTACCTCCCTTGTCGCTCCTGATTGCCGAGCATGTGCGGTTCAAGTGGCTCGCTGATGCCGCCCGCTGCTGGACACCGCACGTAACGAAGGCTTGAAGGGTGTTTAGTCCGCTGCTCTTGTGTTTTATTGTTTAATTTATGTATTTAATTTTATCTATTCCATATGGGTACGGTTTTAGACGATTTAGCTAGCGTAGACAGACGGAGTTGGTTCAGCAAAACTAGCTCGCCGAAGGAACATGATTCTAGGGGTACAACATTGGTTTCATGCCTCATCCTGGATAGCCACGTAACTAGAATTGATGATACTATCGGTTACATGTCATAGACCTGGTCTGAAGCACGATCTGTTTGAGGTAGATCAGCTTGAAGAGACAGACTCAAGCGCGAAGAGGAATTCAGCGCAGTCAAGTTTCTGCCACCAGCCAGTGCTATGGACTAGGCCCACTAATCACAGAAAACGATAAAATACTGATAAACATGGATGGGGATGGGATCTTGAGGCGTTCATGCACCCCAAAGCCGCGGTCGAGTCACGAAAAGCAAGTCTCATCCCACGACAAGAAGCGCAAGTACCAATGGCCACTAACGGCTATGATTCAAATGTAAATTATCTGACAACACTTTTAAAACCTCGAAACTTGTTGTATCACGGCAGTGGTGGTCACACGAGGAGCGTCAAGAAGACCATTTGCACGATTCGCTAAGTCGGCTTCTATCAAGTGGAATCGGTCGGAACAAAAGCAAAGCAACTCTAACACTATTGGTAAGTATTATCACGTACCGGTGGCAGCATGGACGGCCGGTAAAACGACCGGACACTCGATCCATGGTTTTGCGAGTTGGCCGAAACTTTGGCCTCCTCCCACTCCGCATGATTTAGTACCACATCCGCCCCTCCGCAGATGTGATGTCTAATGCACGTGAGAAGCAAGAAAAAGTTACAATATCAGAGATCGGACGATGCTGGACAAAGATCGAGCACCCGCCAAATGGGTCATTTCCGACCCTTCGTGATCCACCCTCCAGATATCACCGCAATTCCGCATCAATGATTTAGACTCTAGTACTAATTTACTGTTGTCTGGTAAAATATTTCATGGATGCGACTCGGAAATCGCAAGTTAAAGCCCGTCGAATGTTTGGTCGGGTGCATCAACTAGAAACCAACGATCACTGTCCACGCGCGATATAGAGCGGATACTATAGAGTGTATAGAGTACATTGATATATGGCTGGTCAAGCTCCTAGGTGTCTACATGGCTGGATACGAGTGCGAAGCCAAGTCGGACGCATCGTGCGGCACCTCACTCGCCATAACGGTTTTCAACTCATCAGACATTGAACAATCGGAATATGTATGGATTACACGGACAGAGCTGGTGAAAGGCATCGATCTCGGGGCTAGCAGGTTTTGGACGAAATTCGAAAGGCCGATTCAGTCTTCGTGCTATCGAGCGCTACCGCCCGACCGATCCCGGATTCATATACACCATGCCAAGCGCTAACTTTCTATACTAGAGGTGGCGCTAACGGGCTGTCCTAGTCGGCGCCCTGAGGGCTCGTGGACGGCTGTCCATATCCAGCAGTCGGACACTGCCCCAGGCCCGCCCGTTCAATGGAGGTACCAGACCCATCTACTAGATTTTTAGAGACCATAATATCGGCGGTGGGTGCGGTCTAGGCCGAGATCGAGCGGTCGGCTTGGCCGCGACGGACCCGAAACCTGGTGCGGCCTCCAGCGCTTCGCTCCTGGCCGTCTCGCACATGATTCTATATCTAAAAAATCGGCTCATTCCAATGGTGTACAGTAGAAGGGGCTGCAGTGCCGTTTTGAGGGACCTCGTCACCAGCTGCGACACGCAAAAAGGGGGTATCCGTACACGACGATGCAGGTGTCCCCCGTCCTCGCCAATGCAGCCACGGGGTGCTGTCAGGTCATGTACAAACCTGATGGGGTCAGGGCGGCGGGCGGTGGTGCACAGTGGCCTCAGTGAACTGGGGAAAAATTCCCATTGCAAAATGTATACCCGCAAGTTTCCTGGTGAACTCGATATCTCAGACAATTCAAAGATGTACTAGTACCTATCAAAAGGGGCTTCCGTGTCCAAAGCCGGGTGAGGGGGGTGGGGCGCAACTACAAGCTTGACAGTGGCCTTGGATTTGGTCATTGAAACCTCAAGTCGCTTCTCGGTCCAAATCCCTGTGGGGCCAATCCTCCCCAGATTCCACCAATGCATGATCGTATACTCTGGCTATCAATAATACATGGCAAAATTACGGCATGACCATCGGACAGGTCGAGAGGAGGCGAACTTGTTGCCGACCCGGACGTATTCAATTGATCGTGTCCCCTGCGATATCCTCGCAACCATACGCTTCCGCTTCTTGTTTCTTCCAATCTACAGGTATCAAAAGGTGTATGGTCAAGAGGGGAGCGACAGTGAATGAAGCCCCTCGAAAATTTTCAGGGTCTGGCAAAAAAAAAAACAAAAAAAAAAACAATCCAGTCAACCCCTTTGGGCATTGAAGCGCGAAGATCTATGGAAAAGCAACCGCAGTCAGACCTCATGAAACCAGATACCTGGGTGGACACTGGAGAATTGAGATGATGAAGCAGTGGAACTAACTCCTTTTGGTCTTTTTATATTCTCGTTTCACTTTTATTTTCCTTTCCATTCGGTTTTTTTTTTTTTTTTCGTTTTCGTTCACTCTTTCGCCAGCAAAAACAAATGGCTTCGCGCGTTGCAGCTGCACAACAGTCGCAGCAACTGCAGCAGCAAACAGAGGCTCAGCAGCCCGCGTCCATGTCCTCGCACCGGGTTGCAGACCTCTACTCGAACTGCATCAAGTTGAGCTCTGAAAATGTAAAGCGAACAACAAGCCGATATTTCGTCTCTTTTCGCTTCTGCCCGTTTCTCCTCTCTCCGCGGCTCAATCGGATAACTTCCGCCATGACATTAAAGGCAGCAACCAGTGCATGCTAAAGAACAAAGTCAGCACGCTTGTGAATAAGAATCAGAAAACCCAAAACTCGGTCTCGGTTTTTGGCGGTTTATTTGAAACACAACGGTTTTTTTTTTTTTTGAAACAGTTTTTTTTTTTTTTCAATTTGAAACTTTTTTTTTTTTTTTTTTTTTTGCTTGTTGCTTTTCAATGCAAAATCAGAATTGCAAAACTCACTCATCTTTGATCGTCTTTTTGGTTTGCTATTCATTCGTTGACAGAAAATCACCCAAAAGAACAGTTGGGAATTGCCGTTGATCGACTACATTACTGCGGTGCTCGAGTCTCAGAATGACGGCGAAATGACCAACTTCCAAGCCGCCAGCTGCACACTCGATGCAAGTATCAAGATTTACTCGTACCGTGTGGATTCCATTCACACTGAGACATACAAGGTGCTTGGAGGACTGACACGCAGCAGTGCCACAGCTGGTGAGTGGTTTTTGCAAGGGCCGGGTCTTTGTTGCATCACTCTACAAGCATACCTTTGAATGAAAAAACCACACAAACACAATGTTCATTGCCCTTGTGTGCTTGTTGCTTGCAAAACAGAGGAAACTGAGGAGGGAGACGGCACCAAAGCACGCAAGGTATGAAATTTGAACAAAAAATTGAGCGAGCTGGCGTTGGAACTTGTTTTCCTCACTCCATACTGAACTGCAACAGGCGCATCGAAGTGTCAACACGCTGGAGACGAATGCTGCAGCCCTCAATGTTAAAACCTTCGATATGGAGTTTGACGTTGATCCGCTGTTCACCAAAACGTCCGCTTCGTTTGACGAAGGTGGTGCCAAGGGCCTGTTGCTCAACCATCTCTCCGTCCGCAATGCCTGCGAGCTGATTTTCGACTCTTCGGACTGCGTCGATGGTCGCGGCGACGAGGCCGAAACCGAAACGGAAAACCGCTCTCCCAACAGCACCATTGACATTAGCGATCTCAAAGGTGAACTGTTCATTTTGTTGTTGCGCTCTGGTTTAGCAAGATCGCTCATTTCATTCAAGCTCACTCACTTGTGATTAACTACGTACTTGTCTCTGTACGTTTCGTCACAGCCTACATCGCGGCGGACAAGGACTTTGATAGCCGCGAGATTTGCTCGGCCTTCACCAAATTCGAGTTCCGAGGATGGGTGCCAGGCGATGCAGTTGGTGGATTGGATGCGTTGCAGGGTGCCGACCGAGCTGGTGACACGGATTTCCTTGCCGAGGACTTGCCAACGCGACCGATGCCGGACGACGACCGGAATGACGGATACGCCGACGGCTACGACAACGACGAGGACGACTTTACCAATTTCAGCGACGCTGAAGATGTCTATAGCGAGGTCGGCCAGATATTTGCCGCACATCAGTTCATGAACGGCACAGACGCGGCGAGCACTGCAGGCTCAATCATGGTCAGCGCCGACAGCACGGACGGCGATTCACTGTCCGTCTCCAGCGCAGGTGTGTCCGGCCGCCCCAATACTCGCGCAACGCTTGCGCTGACCATTGGCAATGACAACGAGTATTCGTACTTTGATGCTTCTGCGCTCAAATCCTGGACGGGCAACAACCACTGGAAGCTCAAGACCACTCCCAAAGGTAAGTTCTCTATGTCGATGCAAACCAAACTACAATGATGCATCCCTCCATTTACATTCGACAATTGGGAACTGACTCTCACGCTGGCAAATGTCCTGTACAGACGACGCTGCTTCGATTGCTTCGGACTCGAGCAAAAAGAAAAAGTCGCGCAAGGAAGCATTCTTGATTGATTTTTCGAGCACCAAAAAGGTCGATTGGGCAGTTGCACTTGGGAAGAGCCGCGCTGCAACCACTCTGTCCAAGCCGACTGTGGACAAGTTGACCACGGCTGCCACCACGCTGCCCGACGACGTCCACTACACCGTGGACAAGTTGTCACGGCTGTTCCTGAAGCCCACTGTGCTCGTAAGCAAAATGAAACATGCAGCAACGAGGCCTGGTGAATGTGTGTGGTGGCTCACTGATTGAATGTGTAGGTCAAGTGGAACGCTGCCGCAAAGTCTGCAGCAAGCAATGTGCCGACAAATGACGATCAGGTCCATGAGAATGACTACGACCAGCATCACGACAACGACGACGACGATGACTACTACGGTGATGATGGTCCATCGTATGACGACGCCAAAGACGACGGGCACATGCTCAACAGCAGCGCAGGCAATGTGACCAACAACACGACGTTTGGCCTGTTCAACACATCCATGACCGCAGACGAGACATTTATTGCAGGAGAAGGTTTGATTGATCAGCCCCGCCGCGTCGAGAAGATTTCCATCAGCTACGCCAAGGCAGCCAAGCGCGTGGACGTAAGACGCCTGAAAGAGACCATGTGGTCACGCCTCGAGAAAGAGGCACATGTTGTTGACAAGCCCACCAAAACCCAGGAGTCTGACGAAATGGTAAAGTTCTGCGGAGATTGTTCGTTTGCGGGTTGTGTTTGCGGAAAATTGACGCTGACTTGTGTTTTTTTTTTTTTTTTTTTTTTGTTGTTGTTTTTTTTTTTTTTTTTTTTTTGAATCGCTGACACCCTGATTCCCACCGCTAATAGCCTGTGCAGTCCTTCTCAAGCCTATTTGGTGAGCTCGCGGCTCCGTACCAACAGCAGCTCAAGACGCAGACGTTGCAACAGCAAGCAAACAGCAGCAGCGGTCTCTCTGTGGCAATCTGTTTTGTTTGCCTATTGCACCTGGCCAACGAGAAGAATCTGGCCATCGACTCGCAGCTGGACATGGCTGACCTGATGGTGGCGCGCTAAACAAAAGAGGGGAGCTAGCGCAAGTGGACAAATGTTAATGCTAATCAAAGTTGGAATGTACATGGTTTTGTGACGGTTGTGGATGCTGATGAATGTTGCTTCCGTTGTTGTGGTAGAATGAAAGAGAATTGGTGCTACTCAACAGTTAGATGTTTTGACAAGTTGAGAGGGGAAGTGAAAAAATAAAAACACACAAAATAAAAAAACCGAGCATCAAATCTGAGACCACAAAAGCACTCGGATTTATCGACCAGTGCGGGTGCGCTCCATAACATTGCGGCGAGTGTCGCAGATGGACTGTAGTGAAACAACAAGAACAGGAAGAAGTGCGGTGAGTGACAAATAGAACGAACGTTCAGCGTTGAAATGGAAATGGATTTCTTACGCAGCACTTTGACCACAAATCGTAGTTGGGAATTTGCTCCCAGCCCTTGGCATCCAGCTTGTGGCGCTTGTAGCAGCAGCCACCAAAGCAGTAAGTAAACACAAGCACAAGGAAACTGGCAATGGCAGAACGGGAAAAAAATAAATAAATAAAAAAACATGAAAAGTGAGAGCCACAGTGCAAACAACAGATTCACAGAGTGTGTGCAGCAGCCACTTCATCATCAACACTTACATGATGACAAAGATCGCAAAGCCGCTCAAGCTCGAATCCGAGCCCTCGCCTTCCACAACGGGGCAAGCAACAATCGAAGCCCAGAGGAAGTGGTAACCGCAGTTGGATTCGTCGAGGAACTGAGGGCGGTTGATTTGCGACGAGCACTCAAAGCGAATGTTGATCGAGCGAGCAATGCCCTTGCACTTGGGGTCGGACGAGTACACGGATCCACCGGTCATGTTGTAGTTCAGCTTGCCGTTGGCATCAAAGTAGATGCGGCCGGTCGACGAGATACCGAGCGAGCGCGAGTTGACATCAAGAACGCCAAGGTTGGGGTCCGTGTCCGACCACAGGTGGCAGGCGCCGGAGGTTGGGGAGCACTGGGAGATGGAGGGCTGGAAGTCAAGGCCGTTGATGGGCTGGCCAACGTTCAGCACGAACGTGCCGTTGGGCATGTTGACCACCCAGTTGCCGACCAGCTTGCGAAGCTTGGAAAAGTCAAACGTTTCGCCGTTGGTGCTGTCGATCGAGAGGTGGTACCCGGTGCTGGTGGCGGGCGAAGGGAGCTGTGTGCAGGCATGCTTGGTGGGCCAGTCGACCTCGTACACGCAGTGGTCGTCTTCGTCAACGTCCTCGGGGCCATCGAGGGAGTGCGCGCGGGGGTCGCAAATGAAGGAGATGATGGTGCTGCGAGCACCAGAGCTGCACGCCGTGCCGCCAATCGTCTTCATCATGATGATGCCCGAGTCAATGTTTTCTGTTGTGCGGTGTCAGGAACAAGTGAAGCAAAGCAGGCAAAGGGGGGGAGGTTGAGAGCAAGTTCTTTTTTTTCTTTTTTTTTCTTTTTTTTTTGAGGAAGACACAAAACAGACAAACAAACAAAAAAAAAAAAAAAAAAAAAGATCAAAACCGACAACTTCCCAGCCAGTGGTTGCAATGACTCTCAACGACAGCGTATCAAACCCACCAGACTGCCCACAATTTTTCGCTCCACTTAGAGCAATAGGAAACAATCACGCATGGCCACGCTCACCATCCTCGTCGGTCGTGCTGAGTGACAATCCAAAAAGTGCTGACAGCATTGCCGCTTCAAAGCGAAACCCTCACGTGGCCGTGCTCACCCCCCGCCACATCCACACTGATACTCGTCGTAGTGAATACGAGTGTGTGGACCCTTGTGCGCACTTTTCGGCCCGTTGTTTGTCGTTGCTTTTTCCACAGTGCGCGTGTGTGGGTGTGTGTATGTGCAACTGTGGCAGAATGAAACTCACCAACGTAGATGCCGCTGTTGTAGATCTGCGTGCCAGCAGAAAAGTTCTTGTGGTTGCTTGCACTCTGGCAGGCATAGCTGTTTGCGCACTCGACGGGGAGCTCGGGGTCTGCAGTGACGAGCTGGTCGCAGACGTTGAGGTAGTACGAGGTTGTGCCGGACGCGTCCTTGGTCGAGTACTTCCAGTTCCTGACAACGAAACCAAAAACAAAAGAGACAGAATTTGATGGGGGAGAGAAAGACAGGTGAGCCACCATGAGCGCTGAAGGGGAAAAGAGAATGAAACCGAAACCAAGCGATACGAAATGTTCACCAAGTGGCATTAGAAAAGGGTAGGCATGGCTGGCTACTCTCCAGTGAATCAAGTCAGCCAAATTTTTTCCCCATTAACGCACATGACTCGCAAAAAAAATAAAAAAAAAATAATAAAAAACAAAAAAATAATGCAAGAATCGAGTCAAAATTGCAGTGAAAACGAAAGTTGTCGAATGCGATGCGAGGAAGCGAATGGCGAAGACGCGGCGAGCGTGGCGACGGCGGAAGGCGGTGAAAAAAGGGGGGAGAAAGAGAGAGAGAGGCGAGAAGGGGAAAAAAAACACAACTGACTTTGCGTTGTTGAACGCGACGGCCGCACGCAGCGCAGAGAGATCGACCTGGAGGCCCGTCTCCCAGTCAGCAAACTTGCAGACATTGACGGACGGAGTGGCGGCGGCGGCGGCGGCGGAGAGCTGCTGGGGAAGGGCGTTGACGGAGGAGGGTGCTGCGACAATGGCAACGGCAGCGAGCGCAACGAGAGCGAGCAGCATCCTCGTCATCGTCATCAAATACAAAAGAGAGAGAAAGAAAAAGAGAGATAAGAAAATAAAAAGGAAAGACTGAATGAATGGATCAAGATTGAGATTGAGATTGAATGGATCAAGCTTGAAATTGAAACGGCGTTTGTGTGTGAGCTCCTGTGTCTCAGTCAAAGGGGGAGAGATCCGACAAGTAAAGACAGTGGTGGCCTTATTGTCAACAAGCAGTCTAACGCGACACGCTGTGATCGACTGATCTCTGTCAGCAGGTGGAGATTGGCGATTTGCTCCAGTGGTCGAGCATTCCCGTTTCCTTAGAACTCCCATCCCTCAGCTGCAAGCTCTCAGATGAATACTCTGACCGAGCTGATCTGAGCTGAGCTGATCTGATCTGATCCACTTTGGTTTTGCGTTTCAGTCTCCAAAATCGTTACAAAAAAGGCTATTCAATGGCAGATTCAATGGATCCGAGTGCGACGACGACGGTCGCATCCGACGCTCAGCCAGCATCTGCATCAACGAACGCTGGGAACACTATCAAATCAGAACCAGCAGAATCTGAGACGTTGAGCCACTCCGCAGCTGCTGAGACCAAACCGGGCGCCGATGCTCAACCCAAATCCGAGCCCGCCGATGCTGCTGACGCTGCTGACGCTGCTGCCGCTGGGCTGCCGGACGATGCAACGCTACGTGCTGCGATTGCCGACATCCTGGCTGCATCGGACTTGGACAGCGTGTCGTCGCGCGCAATCCGCAAGCAACTCGAGCAGCAGTTTGGCGTCAAGCTCGGCAGCCAGAAGGACGCCATCGACCAGATTATCATGGAGATCATCATGAGCGCGGAACCAGCCGAGGGTGCGCAGGACGACGATGACGACGACGGCGAGCAAGACCAGGACGACCAGGAAGACCAGGAAGACCAGGACGAAGATTCAGAGATCGCTGCACCGGCGAAGGCTGGCAAGAAGAAGGCAGCCAAGAAGCGCAGCCATGCAGAGTCCGAGCAGCGTGGTCGGGCCGACGGAAGCGACGTCGATGGCGGTGAAGACGAGGACAAGGACGAAGCGGATCAAAACGAGGACGATGATGATGATGATGCAAAGCCCGCCAAGCGAATCCGACTCGACAGCGACGCCGATGGAACGCCGACGAGAAGTGGATCGAGGCGTGCAGCGTCGTCGTCCGCAAAGAAGAGCCGGGCGAAAGGCTCGGGCAGGCACAAGAGCGCAGAGACGGTGGACAGCAGCGACGACGAGAGCTCTGCTTCGTCAAAGCCGGCAGCCAAGCGCAAATCTACGGCAACCAAGGCCCGTGCAAGCAGTGCCGATTCCCCACAACGTGCACGAGGTTGGGCTGCATCGAACAAGGATATGGAACTCTCGCCAGCCCTGGCAGCCCTTGTCGGAGCACCTCAGGTAATAATCGATTTCGTTTGAATCCGTATCTGTCTCTCTGGGCCTCCTTTTGTGGCACTCACTCGCTATTACTGCTTCCGTGGATAGATGGCACGCCCGAAGGTCGTTTCAAAAATCTGGGAAATAGTCAAGGCAGAGAACTTGCAAGACCCCGACGACCGGCGTTACATTCGCTGCAACGACGCCATGAAGGCAGTCTTTGGGTCGGCGCGTGTGCACATGTTTTCGATGAACAAGGTCCTGTCCGATCATATTTTCAAGAACGGCGAGACCACTTCGACAAAAAGCCGCGTGAAGGAGGAAGAGAGCAATGATGATGAGGACGATGAAGACGATGATGACGCTGAAGCAAAGCCAGCGGCGCCCAAACCCAAACCCAAAGCCCCAGCAGCAAAGTCCGCTTCTCCCAAGCGTGCTCCTGCAGCCAAGCCTGCCAAACCGGTTGCTGCCCTGACACGGGTAGGGGATTTTGGTTGCGAGCAAACGAGGCCCTTTTCGTTTCGTTGTTTATTGACGTGTTCGTTTGTTCGTTTATTCATTTGTTTGTACGCACATCTAGCCGCTCACAGACGAGGAACTAGCTCGCCAATTGCAAGCCGAAGTCAACGGTGGGCGTCAACGACGCGCTGCAGCGCCACTGCCTCGGAAACCGGCAGCAGAAGGCAAAAGCCGCGGCGGTGGTGGTGGCTTTTCAAAACCCGTTGGTGTTTCGCCCGAGCTGGCTGCATTGCTGGGGGCGTCTGAGGTAACATTCACCGGAGGGAATTATTGTTGTTGATGGACATTTTTGAAATGTTTTGCTTTGCTGACGTTTCTTTTTCGACTTGCATTCCAGCTGCCGCGCTCGCAAGTCATCAAAAAGTTGTGGGTTATCATTAAGGAACGCAACTTGCAGGATCCGACAAACAAGCAGTTCATTTTGTGCGACCCTCAGTTGGAAGCAATTATCGGCAAGCCGCGCGTGCAAATGTTCAAGATGACGCGGGAAATCGAGCGACACATCCATCCGCTCAGCAAGGAGGCTATTGCTGCGTATCGTGCCAAGGCCGAGGCCAATCCAACGACCGACGGTGCACCCGACGATGACGATGCGCCGGAAGGCGACGGATTAGACGAAAGCGCGGATGGCCCGACCGCCGCAACCGCAATGGATACGCAATGAGGGTTGTTGCTGTTGGTGCTGTTGTTGTGTTGTTATTGTTGCCGCAGTGTTGTTATGGTCGTTACGTGGGTTGTATGACAATACCGTTCGTTTCAGTTCGAATCGAAGTCAGTCCCTTTTTTTTGTTAACAGTTTTGACAATGAGTTTTCGCGGTCTTTCGCTTCTACGCGCGCCGGTTTTACTTTCTAGGGCTGTGCGTGCACCGATTGCACTACTCTATAGCTCTGGGAGTGTATCCACGCGACGAGCGGCCTCGGGATCGGCCACGACGCCTCCAGTGTCCAACCAGACCATCTCGCGTGCTGCATTCACCGAGTACATCACCGCTCGACGGCTGCTCGATGCGTCTCATGTAACTGTCAATGCTTTTTGAGCTTGGACTCGTACAAATGTCCAACGTTCGTGTCGGTCGTTGTTCGGTTGACTGAGTTTGCATTGGGTGCCAACGTACAACGTGCAGGCTGCCCCGCTGCTCGAGACGGCCGCCGCGCATGGCCATACAGACGCACTGCACATTCTAGCACTCGACATGTTCAAGGTTGAGTCGCGAGAGTCGCTGTTCCGGTGAGGATTTTGCGAGACCATTCTCAGTTCAGTCAATGTGTAATGTAAACTCACTCATCTGCCATGTTTGAAATGCTGGTTTTTGTGTTTGGTCTGTGGAACAGTGGATATCAATTGTTAAAAGCATCGGCTGATCTCGGACATGCATTGTCGCTTTATCTGCTTGGATGCAGCCATCTTGAAGTAAGAATTCCGAGCGAGACTGACATGGAGGTTTGTTTCGTTGGACTCACCGAGATTGCTGTGCAGGGTCGATATAACATTCCGGTAGACTATGAGTTAGGGTATTCTATGATTCAGGCTGCAGCTGATAGGGTATGGGTCAAGCCTTGGTTAATTCTTTTGGTGTTGGCTTTTGTTCATCTCCGTTTCATTTGGATTTTGGCCAGAATCTGCCGCAAGCCATGTATCATGTGGCTGTAAAGTTGCTTGCTGAATCCGCGCAACCGCCAGACGAAGCACGGGCTCTCTCCATGTTGCGAAAGGCTTCAAAAGTAGGTTTATGGAAAACCTCTTTGTGGGTTGTTTTTCCGCTGACTCCAGATTGTTGATTCTCATGATTTTGGCCTCTGCTTTGGTTGTTCGTTGCTTCAGATTCGATCGGATGCGTTGGAGCGGATTCGGTGTGTATTGGGCTTGCATCTGCTAAGAAGTGAGTGCCTTCGTGACAATCGAACTATCGCCAAACCATCGCGCTTGTCTAACTATTGCTGAAACCCTTTGTACATTCAGAGTGGTATACGACACCAGAAGAGGAGCGAACAATGCTCGAAATGGATGCGTTGAATGAGGCCCTGCCGCTGCTCCACGCGTTGAAGCATGGTGGCGGTCCTACTGCATTTGTTGCGGCCGCCTGGCTTGAGCATATTGAAGAAGATTTGCTGGCTCTTGATGACTGATGCTCGAGTCACGCAGCGTTCCCCTCGTTTCCAAAGTGGTTGATATTTAGTTACAAGAACATTTGCTCGTCTCCGTTTCTAATCCACCTTGTTTCTTAGTATTGTGATCCACACCTTCTTCTTTGTTCTCAGTTGTTATTATTCTTTCTTTTTTTTTTCCCCGCTCAGTCTCTTCTCTTCTGTGTTCTGAATGGCGTATTTCGGCCATCCGCCTTCACTGTCTGTCGACGGCCAGTCGCCTCCCCAGCACCCTTCACAGCAGCAGCAGCAGCCGTACGCGCTCCATCCGCAGCTCCAGCACCTCCATCAGCTCCACCACCACCAACAGCAGCAGCAGCAGCAGGCAGCCAGCAGCAGCACCAGCACCAGCAGCAGTCAAACGCCGCCCGTGCTTTCCTCCGCCGTCGCAGCAGCCGCAGCAGCAGCCGCAGCCGCTTCCGCTTCTCACTCTGCTTCGTCATCATCGTCATCAGGTAAACAAACAAACAAACAATTCACAAACAAACAAAAGAGAGTCGTTTTTTGTTGGTTTGTTCATTGAACGAAAAACGCTGCTGTTTTTTTTGTTTTGTATTACAGCGGAAAAATACGAAAAAAAAAAAAAAAAAAAAAAGCCAGGTTTTTTTATTGCTTTTTGCTTTTTGGCGCTTTTTTTTTTTTTTTTTTTTTTTTTTTCATTGACTTTTTCCATTGACTTTTTTCATTGACTGTTTTTTTCATTGACTTTTTCATTGACTTTTTCATTGACTTTTGAGCGTTTTTTCAAAATGCAATGCAAATGTTCGTTTTGTGCTGCTTTGGCTGACCTCTGATGGCTGACCTCGTTGACCTCGTTGACCTCGTTGACTTCTTTCTTGTTCCAGGTCCGTTCGACGACTTGGCTGCTGCGAACGCCGCGGCGCGCTCGTCAATGCAGTCGCCGGGAGTGTCGGGACGACCCGCAGATGGCGCTGCTGGGAGCGGGGCGGACGGGACGGCGGCCACGGGGCCACGCAAGCGCCGCAGGGTCAACAGGGCCTGCATGTACTGCCACAAGTCAAAGGTTATGTGTGACGATGGTAAGCACATGCATGTGTTGCATTGTATTGCATCGTATATGTGCCTGTGTTGATAGATGTGAGCCATCTTTGGCTTGATTTTGTCGCTGTTTTCTGCTCTCTCACTCTTTCTGCTCTCTGATTTCTGATCGTGCGAAAACAGAGCGACCGTGCAGCCGGTGCATCAAACGGAATATCGCTCACTTGTGTCGAGACGACGAGTTCCAGCTCGAGCACACGCAATACAATGACCACTTTTCACAACAAGGCGAGCAGCGCAACAGCATCAAGGCACAACAAGGTGCGTGTGAAAAACCCAAACGTTGTTCCTTCTCCCATTTTTCAGCTGCGACCAGTTTTGTTCTTACTTGGCTGTTGCTTGTTCGTTCTCTCTGTTTCCTATGCTTTTGTTTTTTTTTGGGGGGGGGGGGCCGCCAGCCGCACAATTCTTGTTCCCCGAAGTCCCCGTTGGCTCGATTGGACGGGCAGATCTCGTTGACCAACAGCAGCTCGAATCCGAGAGTGCTGCGCCATCCGTGTTCTCATCGGCGGCAGATCCAACCCAGGCAGCAGGGGCGGCCCCGATGGATCCCAATGGGCACGATCAATTGTTTGCCAGTATAGATCTCGGCTTTGCCAGCACACCAAAGACAGAGTTGCTCGGCAGTGCAGACCCTGCCCTGGTTCTTGCCGCCTCTGCAAACCAGTCTGCGGCCGCTGGCGAGGCGCGCCCCAAAATTGCGTCTGGCTCCTCTGTTCGCGCCACTCGCTCGTTCACTGCGCAATTCCGCGACCCATTTCAACCAGGTGTCTCGCCATTCTTTGGCGGCGTGCTAACGGGCACTTCGCACGATGCTGGATTGGACCCGGCCATTCCTCAGGACAACAACATTAAAGCACAGATTGCCAGCATCAATCGGTGCGTTTGTCGCGTTCGCGCAGATTCTACATTTCTGCGTGCTGTTTGCTTTCTGGTGACTGATTCTATTCGTTTTTCTCACTCACTCGTACTTTGTCGCCCTGCAGCGTGGACTCGCAACTCGCAGTTCGAGCTCCCATCGATGCCGGTGCGAGCGCTGTTGCTCGTAATCCTGGCAAGGTGTTTAACTACTTTAACAGCTTGACGTCTGTGCGCAAGTACATTTGTGAACGGTATGCAAGCTCTATTTGGCTTTCTGTGGTCTGTTGCTGTCGCTCACTGCGCGGTGCATGCTCTGCAGGCTAACTCCCGAGCAATTCCAAGCCATTGAGGATTTGCTCGAGCCGGTTCGCATGCAAATATTCGAGACTCTTCTCACGCTCGAGTACAAGGACCTGGTCTTTGTTGAAGAAATGTTTGATCGCAAGATTCTGGCAAGTCGGATTTCGCGCATGTTTCGCTATTCGTTGGGGGAGTGAATGACTGGTCTAACTGGGGGTTTTGTTTTTTGGTTCATTCAGTTTTACAAAAAGTACTTTGATGACATTGGAACACCCTCGTGCTTGTGGCGTCGCACAGGAGATGTTGCTTTGGCCAATGAAGCCATGTCGGAGCTTGTCGGACGAAGTGGCAAAGAGCTTGTATCGTCAAACTTTTACAAGGTATGTTGCGCATGGAGGGTTCTTTGAAAAGAAAAATTGCTGCGTTCTATGGACTGGGCTGGAATTGGCTCACTATTTCCATTCTTGTTTGGCTTGTGTGTCTATTCTAGCTCCTCTCCAACTCCACGCTTTACGACTACATTATGCAAATATCTATTCCACTGCTGTCGGCCAACTCTGCTCGAACATTCATTGCTTCAGTAGTGTTTGTGCGACCTGACAACACTGAGATTCTTTGCAAGGCCTCCTTCACTGTCAAACGCGATGTGTACGAACTGCCGCTGTGTGTTGTTGGCAATTTCTTGCCAGTCAATGTGACAGAAACCAATCTGTTGCACAGCATCCGAATTATTTGAGTTGGACTTTATGGTTTATGTTGGCGAGTGCACATTTTGTTATTCTCATTCGATACAGGTATTTTTTTTTTGTTGTTGTTGTTGTTGTAAAGTGCATTGCCAAGCTCCCCTGCAATGTGATACTGTCTCTTGTCCAGGGGGGTCACTTGCGTGTGGTCGAAAAACCCGAAAACGCGCTCTGCAATCCAGAGGTTGCCGTGCCAGAAGAAGTCGACGCGCGAGCTGCGTCCTTGGAGCTTTGGGTGGCCGGGCCACCGCTAATGACAACAAATGCTTGCCCAGCTTCTTGCATCTTCTTGTATGTCGTTTCGCGGGTATGAAGTGGTGTGTCGCCCGCAGCCATCTGTTTGATGAGCACCTCTTCCTCCAGTTTGCGTTGGCGCTTTTCCTGCTTGTTCTTGCCTGGCTGGATGCCGTGGAATTTGTACGACAGGTGGTTGAAAGCCTAAGCACATTTCAAAAGCAAAGAGAGAGAACAAAAAAGGAACAATTCAGCAAACCGAGACAAGCAGCCCAAAGCAGCAGCAACAACAACAACAACCAATTTCCATACCTCTTTGGTGGTCATCGTGCGGCCATTTTCATCAACATAATCAAGAGTAAACTCTGGCGCAGGCATACTGAAAGGATCTGCTTCCCGATCGCGCTCGGGCGGGCGATCGTTGCGGTCGCGATCGGATCGCGAGTCGCGCACATCCCGACGATCTCGGCGATCACGGTTGCGTTCCGCTTCACGCTGTCGTCGGATTTCAAGCTCAATCTTTCGCTCCTCCTCTTGATCCATGCGCTGCTTGCCCTTGTCGCGTTGACGATCGGTCTCGACCACGACAACGCCTTGAGCTTTGCTTTCGTTTTCAATCATACCGCGGCGGGCCATGAATGCCAATGCGGCGCCAACACCGTTGACAAGAGAAGGTTCTTCGGTCAAAAAGTCTTGGAAATCGTTCTTATCGTCGCTCTGCAAGCAAGCAGGGGGCACCAACAACCAAAACATAACAAACCAAAAACCATGCAAGTGAGCCCGAATTTTCCAATGACCTCGAATACATCACGGATTGCTTCAAAACGAAGGTCAATTCTCACCTTTGACTCTTCCTTCTTGATGGGCTGAGTGTCCATGGCCTCTGCTTCGTCGTCGCCGACGAGCTTTGTCCGGCGTGTGCGATTCGCCGCAGGCACACCGACTGACACGATATCCATTGGAGCAGTGACACCGGCTGGTTGCTGTGCCTGAGAAACCAAAGCGGGGACAAACGACGCAGGCTTGGCCGGCTGCGTCTGTACGGGATCTGGCTTGAGATCGCGTGCACCAATATTCTTGACAAATTCTGACGTGGCCGAGAAAACCAACGAGCTATCGCCCGCACTGGCGGCGCTGTCTTCCGTGCTGTCTTCGGATTTAGGACGCACAGCTGGCACAGCAGGACCAGCCAGAAACCCTTCCGCTTGTTGTTTCAAGCGACGAGTGCGCTCGAGGGCTCGCGCCAGCTCGACCTCGCCTTCGTCATCCGCCACAAAGTCAAAGCTTGCGTCTGTGACTGGTTTTAGCGCTTGGAATTGGCCAGGCTCGGGCAGGCTGATGGTCGCCTCGGAATGCTCATCGTCGTCGTGCCGGCCTCGCTTGCGCGATCCTCGATCCGGTCCGCTCGCGCTCGAAGAGGTGTCCATGGCCTGCGAATTGTTGAGCAAATGACGCACAGTCACTGCGGGCTGCACGTCATCCTCGTCCTCTCCGTCTTCGCCAGACGGGGCTTTGCGCTTGCTTCGAACGACGCCAGAAGCCGACTGTTGCGTGGCAATAGAGTCGTCCTCGTCGTCATCTGCGTCCTGCGTCCTGTCGCGCGTTCTTCGCTTCTTGTGCTTCTTGTCTTTCGAGGGCTTCTTGAACGAAATCATCTCCTCTGGAGTGTAAAAGTCTGACACGCTCGTGCGAGTGTCGGAATCCAGCGACACTGCTTTGGCGCGCTGTTTGGCAAAAAACTCTTGCTCGAGCTTCTTCTCTGCGGTATCGGCACTGCCTTGCGCATCCAACACGGTGAGCTTTTTGAGTTTGCGATCGCCCTTCAACTCTTCCTCCCACTCGTCATAGTGTGATAGAAGGCCTGTGGGTGCGCCGAGGCCACTGTCGTTTCCGTCCTCGCCCACAAGCGGATTGTACCCGGGTCGCTTGCTGTTTGCCCGACGAATGGCGTTTTGCTTTGCGCGCTCGTGGTCTGCCATGTTGACATTCTCAAGAACATCCTCATTGTCATCGTCGAGCACGCCCGTGTCCTGCAACACGAGAACGGTGCTGCCTTCTTCAAAGTCCTCGACGTCGTGGGCGACTTTGAGACCTGCGAGATTGCTGCTGTCATAGCTTTGCGCACCCGTCGCAGCAGCTTTCTTTTGCGCGGGTTTGGGTTTGCTTGAGCCAATCGACGTCGATGCTTGCTCATCGAGCTCGTCGAACGCTCGCAGCCGAGCCTCCGCCGCCTTACGCTGCGCATCTTGCGCCTTCCTGCTTTGTGTGACCCACGATGACGCACTGTCGCCTTCCTTGTCTGCAGCGCCCAGGGTCTTTGTTCTGTCAAAGTGTCGATCATTCAAAGCGGGTGTGAGCAAAGAGGTTTGAACATTGTAGCTTGTCAATGCCCCTCTTGTTCAATGATCCGAGTGTTGTTTGTGACTCGTACTCGTCCACTTTAAGGGGGGATTGTATCCTAATGTACTGTCACTGAACTGAACTGACTGAAACGACGCTCGTTCGTTCGTTGCGCATTGAAACTTACGCTTTGAGGCTGTCTTCAATGCGACGCGCTTCCCTGTGCGCAGCGAGTCGCTCTTCCAGCGTCTTGGCGTCCTTCTCCTTCTGGATCTGCGCCTGTTCTTCGAGGAATCTGGTTTTCCACAGTCAAGCAAAAAGACGACAAAACCAAAACGAAAGCGCAAAAAACGGTGAGATCTCGTCCTTCCCCACTCTCTCCCCCGCGACCCTCGCTTGAGATCAGCAGTACTTGAATGCGGCAATGTCGCGACGCTCGTCTTCAGAGAGGGCAGGCGCGGCAGGCTGGTCGGAGGCCGAAGCGTCGTCGGCATTGTTGGCAGCCTTGAGCTTCAGCGGCTTCAATCCCAATGCAGCGCGCTGAGCGTTCGTCTCTTCGATCGAAAGCACCGACTCGGACGACATTTGTTGGACTGAACATGCATGAAGTGTGTTTTATCTTGAATGGAAGAAACAAATAGATGCGTTGAATACAACTGGTCGCGTTTTGGAAATCAACGACCAGCCGAGAACAAGAACGACCAACAAGCTCCAATGCAATGCTCAGCCACAAAATCCTTCGACTTTTTGGGCGTCTCGCTTGTCTCGCTTTGAGCTGTGTTTCAATCATCATTCAACCCTTTTCTTGACGAAACGTTCGTTCTTTCTTTGATTTCCCGCCTTTTTTTCTTCTTCTTCTTCTTTCTCAACATTGAAAACAAGAGTTTTCGTTCTTCTTTGTTTTTTCCCGCCATTTTTGTTTCTATTTTTCTTTGTCTTTTCTTTGGTTTCGCTTTTTTTTTTTTTTTTTTTTTTTCCCATCCAGTCTCCATTGTTCATTTTGTTCATAAGCAGCGCCTTCCAAACTGGCTTGCTTTCTGAATGGCGCAGGTCTCTCCGCCAGACGTGTACGGCATTGTCGAGCCGAATGTCTATCGCAGCAACTTTTGGCACCCGTCCAACTTCCCCTTCCTCAAGAGCCTCGGTCTGCGCACACTCCTCGTGCTCTCTCCAGACAAGCCACTGCGCCCGATCGCTGACTTTTGCGAGGACAACAGCGTCAACGTCGTAAAAGCACTGAGCACTCGACCCCCACCAGCAACCAGCGTGCCGTCCGTCGTCGCTCATCCGTCCTGCGTGTGTGTGTGTGTGTGTGTGTGTGTGTGAATGACACTCGCTTTGTTTGTGATAATGCAGATCCATCTCGGACTGAGCGCGTGGAAGCTGGACGCGTCGTCGTGGAAGCCAGTCAGCGACGAGCTCGTCAAGGAAGCGCTCGAGATCACGCTCGACGTCACAACACACCCAGTCATGCTCATGTGCAGGTGAGGTTGTGGTGAAGTCTTTATAGTCAATGCAAAGGGCGAAGGGGCTCGTTTGAGGACTTTTTTTTTTTTTTGGTGAAATTTTGTATGTCTCAGTCAACCATGCATTGTATGCACACCAATATCAACACCACGGCATGACGGGATGCAGCTCTGGCATTCATCAGACAGGAACGATCGTGGGCTGTCTAAGACGACTCCAGAACTGGAATCTGACATCAATTTTAAACGAGGTGAGTTGTGCGTGTTCTGATTGATTCGCTTTGGTCTGACGGGTTGATGTCTCCTGTGTGCGTGTGTTTTGATTGATTTGGGCTGCTTATCGTTCGGCGGCCGCTCAGTATCGGTTATATGCTGGCTCCAAGAGTCGGTACACGAACGAGCAATTCATTGAACTTTTCGATCTCGATCTAGTGCGCGTGCCTCTCAGTCCTCCGGCGTGGTTTGTGCAAATGACCGAGCCAATCGAGGGTGCGGTCAATTACAACGAAACGGCCGAGCGATGACAAATTTCTGCCTCCCCCAGCAATGTTTGCGTCGAATTCGATTGTAATGTTGTTTCATCAAACAGTGGGGAAAATAGTTGTCCTAGTATTCTGTGGAAACCGAACAAAGGAGTGTATTTTCATCTTTTTGGAATGAAAGGCCGAGGTGGACTGGTGGCCGACCAGCAAGGTATTGCCTTTGGAAACTGCTGACAGAACTTTAAATGTATTCGTCAAATGAGCGCTTTGTGATCACTGTCGGTCGACGTATCCGACATAAAGCGATTCAAATAGCAACTCGTGGGCAAACGTGCTGGGTTGAACTTGAACTTGCCAACCCTCGCGCATTTGTCGGACGATGGGATGACTCGCTGGCCAGATTGTCGCAAGTGCAAGGTTCCAATTGACGAAAGTCGGGTGCACAGCACATTCGTACTGAACAGCACCTTTTTCATCTCGGACAGTCAAATCGAAAGCACAGTCACCGATGTTATTGGGACGCTTCCAGTCACGAAGAACTTGAATTGCTTTCACACGGATTAAATCTCCTTGAGGCAGTCTGACTTTGAGAGAACTGGGTCTCTCGTCAGTCCACAATCGATTGGTATTCTGCACGCCTTGCCAGTAATGCGCCTTGTCCATAATGAGCTCGGCAATCTCGGTTGGTAGTAAAGGTAAACATGCGGGCTGATTCTCCAGCTCCAACCCGCTGGTCAGCATGCCAAACACGGTGTGACTGTCTCCAGCACTCGCCAATCGTGGAAGTAAGGAGAATGCAAGAGGGTTGATCTGATCGCGGAGGCTGTGAAACGAACAAGCGAGGCATGATCAATCAGTGACCACTCCATCGGTGGGAGGAACATTGTCTGAGCATCAACATCTGTTATTGGCAAGAACAGACTTACGGAACCTCACAACCGCAGTTGCGTTTGCGTGCCGCATCGATCGCTTGAGAACCAAGATTGCCAATGCAATTAGACGTCAGACTGTCAAAACATTGGGTGAGCAAGATGACAACGTAGCAATGACCCAGGCTCAATGCGCGAGACAAGCAACGCGCACAGTAACTTACTCGAGTAGCGTCACCGTCTTGTTCGCCTTGAGTGCCGCAGCAATCGCGCACGCTCCAGCATCGCCGATCTGATTGAACTCCAGTCTGTCCATCCTCTTCATCAGCGAGCATTCCACTCTCAAGGACCAGTCAAACGGAGATGCTGTGCCTGAGGGAAGTCAGCGTCGTGTTCACCTTGAGTGCCTCAGCAATCGCCTGAGCTCCGGCATCGCCTAACTGATTGAGCTCCATTCTGTCCATCCTCTCCATAAGCGAGCACTCTGAATTTCCTCTGTTGCATCACCCACTCACATGCATCAGGAAAGTGCGGTGTCTTACAAGAGCGCAGTCAGCGCTGTGTTCACTTTGAGTGCTTCAGCAATCGCCCAGGCTCCGCCGTCGCCAATCTGATTGAAATCCAGACTGTTCATCTCCTCCATCAGTGAGCACTTGTCACTCTACGGAATCACTCACGCTCATGCACCAGTAGATGCGAAATGACTGACTTGAGACAAGACAGCGTCTTGTTCACTCTGAGCGCCTCAGCAATCGCCTGCACTCCAGCATCGCCGGTCAGACTCGAATTCAAACTGTCCGTCCTCTGCATCAGTGAGAACTCTTCACGCCCTCGACGGATTCACCCACTCACATGCAACAGTCACATTGAGATGCCTTACTAGAGCCGAGTGACTGTCGTGTTCACTTTGAGTGCTTCGGCAATCGCCCGCGCTCCAGCGAGGTCAATCCGATTCAGTTGCAGCCTGTCCGTCTCCTCCATCAGCGAGCATTCTGAATATCCTCCACTGGATGACCCGATTTCCAATGCATCAGTACAAGTGACATACTCGAGCCAAGTCAGCGTCGTGTTCTCTTTGAGTGCTTCGGCAATCGCCTGTGCCTCTGCAACGCCAATCTGCGTCCAGCGCAGACTGATCATTTTCGTCAGTACACACGCAATATCACACTGTGATATTCCAATACTTGACTTTCTCTTACGCGAGGCATTTGGTTGCATTCTTGACTCTGTCATACAACTCGCGCTGTCTCCGATTCATACTCTCATGCGACAGCATTTTGTAAAAAGCTCAAACAGAAAATACAAAACAAAAAAAAAACTGGCTCAAACACAAAGTTCATTGTCGTTGAGTTGAACCTTGCATTGGATTTATTGTGTTCCCCGTTTCAAGCAGATTGGCTATCGTGGGTTTGCCGTTCCAACATTAGCTGCATCATGCAATGTTCAAAAACAAAACCAAAAATGCTCAGAATTCATAACAAACCCGCGATTCAATCCAAGCATCCACATCCATGTTGATTTTGTTGTGTTTTTTTCTCTCTCTCTCTCTCTCTTTGCTTGTTTCTTCATTCTATTCACTCTATTTTGTTTTTCTTTTTGACCTCCACAAAGCATGTCCAAGATTGCTCAGAAGCGAAAGCAAGCCAAAGCAGCGCAGCAAGCCACGTCCGACGAGCAGGACGACGCCATGGTCGAGCAGGCGCTCACCGCGACCGGCTTCGACGAGTCCGAGCAAATGGACGACGGCGATGAAGACGAAGACGAAGACGAAGACCAAGAGGACGCTGGCGAGGCGGACGAGGACGCAATGGACACGTTCGACGCGTCCGAAGTCCAACGCGTGGCTCTGGCCGACCACTACGCCCGCTCCTCCTCATCCGCCGCTGGCGCTGCGCCGCTGAGCTCGGCTGAGATTGCTGCTGCAGAGTCACGGCCGCAGTTTGCGCCGCTCTCGGCCAAGGACGCAGGCGTAAGTCAGTCATTCACATGGATGACGAATCCACGTGTGGTTTTTGCAACGCAAGCTCAGTCAAACATGAAGGGGCAATGTGTTCCAGCCAAAGGCTCAGTCAAACATTAGCACTTTTGAACAAGTGATACTGTCTCTCTCTCTTGGTTGATTTCAAATGAGGAAGGGGGAAAGCTCAGCGGGTTGAATGAGCCTCAGCGCTCGGTTTAGTCATAGCGCTCGCAGCCTCATTTCGCCCATTCTCCAGCTTTGTGTTAAACAATGAATGCTCTATCGGCTCGAGATTGCTCATCTCCTGATTTTGGTATTGCTGGGGTCGCTTTTGCTTTGATAGAATGGCAAGGACGGATTCCGCAAGGTGCTGGTGCCCGCGCACCGATACACGCCGCTGCGCGAAAACTGGCTCAAGATCTACACGCCCTTGGTGCAGCACATGAAGCTGCAAATCCGCATGAACATGAAGACACGCGCCGTGGAATTGAAGGTCTGACATTCAAAGAAACGTCTTGAATTGCAACCCCGTTTCCCTGTCTGAACGAACAACCATGCTGACGAAAACATCATGTGTGTGTGTGTGTGTGTGTGTGTGTGTGTGTGTGTGTGTGTGTGTGTGTGTGTTTTTGTATTTCCTTCTCTCTGTGTTTCCTGTTTGGTCTCTTTATGTAGACGTCACCGCAAACGGAAGACCCTTCTGCCCTTCAGCGTGGAGCTGATTTTGTCCGCGCATTCATGCTGGGCTTTGATATCGCCGTAAGTTGGGAGGATGACTGTTTTGGGTTGTTTGACTATGGTCAACGTATCGGGAAGAGGATGTGAACACTGATTCACTCTTCTTTTTTTTCTTCTCGTCGTAGGATGCGATTGCATTGTTGCGCTTGGATAACCTGTATATTGACACGTTCGAGGTTCTTGATGGTCAGTACAAATGGAGTTTGGGCTCTGCACTTCTGCATTGTGCTCTGAGAAAACAAAAAATGGCATTGACTTTCTCCTTGATTCCAAACGACAGTCAAGCCATTGCATGGTGAACACATGTCTCGTGCCATCGGCCGTATTGCAGGCTCTGGTGGCAAAACCAAATTCACAATCGAGAACGTCACAAAGACCCGCATCGTTGTTGCAGACAGGTATGGATATTCGTGTTCTCGAGAGGCATTTCCGTTTGTCCGTGCGCTTACTGTTCCATCTTCCCTTCGTGTGTATTTCTCCCCATGTGATGCAACGACCAGCAAAATTCATATTCTCGGTTCCTTCCAAAACATTAAGGTTTCTCGCGACGCCATCGTCAGTTTGATTCTTGGTAAGCGCGTTATTTGGCGGCGGCTGTTTGGCTTTGGACGGCGATCCCTGTCCAGTCCCCTGACCACCTTGTGCCCCCCCCCTTGTCTGTTTTGCATCACGAGCAGGTAGCCCACCTGGCAAGGTCTATGGCCAGCTTCGCTCTGTTGCTGGGCGCATGGCTTCGCGATTTTGAAGCCTTGTTTGGCGGTCGGTTGTTTTTGCATTTACAAGACTGTGAATTTTGGTTGGTCTTCTTTGTTCATGTTAACACTAAAAGCAAGCTTGATGGATTTATGGCGTGTTTATTTGGGAGAAGTTTCGTTTATGTTGTTGTTGTGTTTTCCCCGAAAACATCTCGATGACACTGGGCCGGCTACTCGGAATCCCCTGGAGGATTAATGCACGGGAATTGAGGATGCGTTGATAACAGCCGTTCGGCTTGCTGTAGGGTGAGGCCTTGAGTGAAGAACGCTTCGTCAAGGCGGCGGGCCGGATGCAGTTCCTCCATCTGTTGTTGCTCGTTGCACGCCATGGTCTACATGCGCACAAGTACATCCAGCAACCTTAAGCTCGAGGCCAAGTACGCTGAATTTTGTCAATGCTATTTCCCGCCTACCTGGAACGTGTGCGAGTCTAAATGGAAAATGTACTCGTCAGGACTATCAGGGTAAGTCAGCACGCTCATGCGACCTAGGACGCTGAACTGGGGACCTGGGTTCTGTTGTGCAAACGGACAGTTGAGCGCATCTTCATCAATCACTCTCCTCACAGACCATCTTGGTCACCGTCACCACCCTTCCATCCTAGCAAGCCTTACAAAAATCTGACTGCCAATCTCTTGAAGACGCACCCGTCTAAAGTTAAAGTACACTGGCCGATTCGAACGAGCGAGTATTTGCAGTTCAGCGCGCGACAGCGTGGTGCGCGGCCGATGGCTACTGACCGCTCGATTCTGATTTGCAGTGGCATGCTCGGGCATGGTCTGTCGCGGTCTACTGACGTCAGACGCTCCTGTGGGCTCCAGGGGCGCGCGTCGTGTTTGCTCCATCTCAGTCCATGTAGGCGCCTGGGATGCCTCAGAGCCAACTGCAGCATCTCGCGCGAGTCGCGCTCGCAGCATCGAACTGCCGGCTCTGACGGCATTCCACAAAGTGCGGCCTACTTTCCGCGATGTCGCCAAGACCGTGTGACCAATCATTGCAGAACGCGAAGTCGATGAGGTGGCTGAGGCATCCGAGTTGCGGGCAGAATCAAACTGAAGGCGGCGTCGAGATGCACTCTCCGTCATGGGACCGCGGGAAGGCCCCATCAGGCCGGTAGTGCTGTGCGAGCTCGGGGAGTCTTGAGGACTCGTCGACAACCGCTGCGACCAGCGACCTTCTTCATCAAAGCTTGCCCGTGGTGCCGAACGTTCGTCAAAGCGTCTTGTGTTCATGTCATCCTGATCGGGCGGCGGGGGCTTGCGGAAAATGTCAATAATGTACTTGATGAGGTAGATTGGTAGCAGGCATATTTGCAAGAGATCGTGGAAAAAGTTGACGCAGGCAGAGCGGTCTTTGTGCTTTTCGCTGACGCCAAGCTT
Organism: Capsaspora owczarzaki ATCC 30864; assembly: GCF_000151315.2. Taxonomy (NCBI): domain Eukaryota; class Filasterea; order Ministeriida; family Capsasporidae; genus Capsaspora; species Capsaspora owczarzaki. Next base: position 733,866 of record NW_011887306.1, on the reverse strand, counting down.
GCAGCAGCACCGAGCGCATCCTCTCAGGATGGCCAAGACAATCGCACTCAATCCCATGATCAAGACCACGCCGTACCCACTGGCGATCGCATCCGCGAGCCATTTTGCGGCGTCGCCCAAAAAGTTCAAACTAAGGCCAGAGCTTGGATCGTTGCCGCGGTCATCATCATCCCCAGGCTCGCTGCCGCCTTGGTTTCCCTTGTAGATGGTGGTGCTGTTGGTGCGGAAGGACACAAACTTTTTGTCCAGCTGGTCGCTGTTGGAATTGACCAGCAAGATGGTGCAGTTGGTATTGCCGCCAATTGGTGTCATTGTCTGGAGTGTAAAAGTGTACCACTTTGCTTGGTATGAGCCAATTGACTGAGATTGCTCTGCGATCGGGAAGATGGCGGGCACGCAGTCAACGACCCGAACCGCGTACAGCGCTTCAAGAGGCGTCTCACTGGCCACAAGGACTCGCAGGGTTCCCCTCTGACTGAGCGATTCAAAATCAGTGACAGAGAAGACTTTGATGCTCGCTTGACCCAGGTTGTTGTAGAATGTAAGCGAGTCGGCTGCAATTTCCATCGTGAACAGGATGGACGCCGGGTCTCTTGGTCGAGTGGCTAGGACATACTGCTGCCCCGGCGACATCGAAACAATGTCTGAGGCGCCTGCGTACAGCCCAAGAATGTCGCCATACCGCTCGAGAAAGTAGTTGACCATCTTTCCTTGCCGACGTAACGTCGTGTCTGCCGTCCAAAAGTCTTTCGGCTGGTTGTTCAAACAGGAGCCCGAAGGACGCGTGCACTGGCCCTCTTGATAGCGGAAGGGAGTAAAGCCCACGCCAATCTTGTCGCAGGTGGCTCCGGTCAGATCCACGGTTGACTTTGGCACGAGCATCCAATCCGATCGGCCCAACGCCACCTGTGGGCTCGTTGGACTCGTTGCCGGCTGCGGAATCAGCAGGTAGTTTGTCGTCAGGTCGTAGTCCGCCACGAATGACTGAAAGCTCCCAATCAGACGAACAATTACAGAGCCATCGCTGTTCTTGGCCGTTCGCTGACTTGGCGAAACGGTGATTGTCTTGTTTTCCGAGCCAGTAAAGATCGTAAACGTAAACTTGACAGCCATCTGAGGCGGATCCAGCGCCACGACATTGTACCACAGCTGATCAAACCGCATGCAATGCGCCGACTGTGATGAGCTCGAGAAGAGTGTGCATGACGTCGACCCTCGAGAATACGGCGAGTCGATTCCAACGACTTCATTGAAGGAGCAAGTGCAACAAAAGCCCTGTTGTGCAGGTGTGGTGGTAAGGAAGCGCTTTGCGGCACATTTGCTCAGCAGGCATGCGTTGGCTGTGCAAGCTTACCTGGCTGTCTCGAATGGGCTTTGAGTTTGCATCCATGTAAACACCGCACGTAGAATCAGTGTTTCCCTCTTCCGCTTTGCAAGAGTCGTAGACGCCAAGCACATTGGATTTCAGAAAGATGGATTCAGTAGGCTTGTTGTTGACGGATTGCAGATAGCGCACAGGATGCATGATGAGTGTCTCGGACTTGGAAACGACCACTCTGATTGGCGTAACTTTCAAAATGGTCCCGTCGCCAGCAACGACGCTTGAGATTGCATCCACGCTGGTAATGGCATCTTGAGCTGCAGCCATTGTTATGGCGACCACTATTTTCTTATTGCAGCTCAGCGTGGTGGAATTTGCTGTCGCAGAGACGTCGCAATTGGTGACTGCACTCTGCGAGATGAGTTGGGCTTGGGCAGCGTTCGGGACGAGCGCCGCCAGTAGTGGCAAGCACAGGCAAAGCCATATAGCAGGGTGGAGGTGTGTCATGCTTGGGATGTTTTTTTGGTGACGGACGCGAAACGTGCGGAAACGCCCTCCAACAAGCAACAAACAGACAATTGGGCAAAACCTTGCACCTGCAACAAAAAGCGAACGCGCAAGCACGCCCCAGTGTCATATGCTAAATTAGAAACAGTCATAGTCTTGTAGGTGCGAGGACAGGAAACCAACCCAGATAGATCAATGTCGTTTGGAGCTGGTGAGAAAGGGTTAGAATTTTTGCAATGAAATTTCGAGCGTACCGATTGGTTGGCAAAGATTGGCAACAAAAAAAAAAAGTCAACCGGTCGAGTATACTGCTTGGGGTGCAAAACTACTGAATTGACCAATGTATCTGTTGCTGCGTATGATACTCTTCCGAGTCTGGTCCCTCCGTGCGAGTGAGTGCTTGAGAGAATTGGAGGAAGGACCGAAAAAAAAAAACAAATTCGAAGAGATTTGGATGACGTTCAATTCTCAACGGTTTTGAGAAAATGGAGAGTGGGATTGTTCGGTAGGACCACAGATGAATCCAGGATGTACTGGATGCTCGATGGAGCGCCATGAGTGGGTGCGGGAGGGTCGGGGAACTTGCCAGACAATTTCCAAAACAACAACAAAAAAATCGCCATTTCAGTGCGCATTGTTCGGTCTTGAATGTGTTTATTATTCTGTCAAAACACAAAACGCACAGGTCGCTCCCATTTTCCAATCCACTTCCACTGAGTGAATATTGGCAACGAAAGCCAGAAAAAAACAAACAGCGGTAACTTCACAAAACAAAGTTGGATCAGTGCAACTCCAGCTTTCAAAAGTCCCTGGGGAGGTGTTTACTCGATGACCAGTGGCGAGTGCTGGAACATGGCGTTGATTGTTGTTTGGCGTTGCAGCATTGCCAACGATGCGTTTCCTTTGTCAAACAGCGCCTTTTGCTGTTCAGGATTGGTGACGCCGGCGTTTGCGTGGAACGAATCTCGGATGAAGCGAAGGGAGTATTCTCTGCCGTGATTCAGACATTGCCAACCAAACATGAAATGTTAGCAAGGTTTTGCGGTGTGTTGTTGGCTTTGTCTGAGAAAAGTCGCGTCAAAAACATGTGCATTTGAGCCAAGACGAAGAGGCGTCATACTAGCTTGATTTTGGACGCTCTGTCCGGCCCCGAGTCCACACCCAACATGCAGGACAAGATGCGCCTTACCGGTAGTTATAGTCTTGGAACTTGCGTCCGGTCTGCAGCAGGTGGCGATACAACCGAAGCGTATCACGCTTGGACGGCAACGATGCTGGCGACGCTGCAGCTGCAACGCTCGCGAGGCCGCGGCGACCCGTGTTGAATGTGTGTTGTGATGATAATGAGGAGGATGATGGTGACGACGACGACGACGCGAGGCAGGACGCGTAGAGTGGGCTCTGCATGGCGAAACCCGCTGAACGGCCGGAAATGCAGCGAATGGCCACGGACATCGAGTGAAAGTACGAAAGGAAAAAAAAAAAAAAAAAAAATCAAACGAGACTGGTCGGAACTTGATGTGGAATTCTTGGACATGAATATGATGGTAGCTGGAGGATGGAAGTGCTGCGGATGGCGAGGGGAAGCTCGGTAGTGGTGCACTTTTGTAACCAGAAATGCAGGACAGCTCAAGATGCGGTGACTGGGAGCTTCAACGCACCCGCTTCTGTGAGAAAAACACTGCCTGTAATGCTTGTGAGTGAGGTAAGGTGCGACCTAATGGTTGCAGTCAATGGCATCAAAATCATCGCTTGTGCCGGGTCAATTGCATACGTTTTCAGGCGAGGTACCAATTCCGATTTCATTTCTAGGTTTGAACCAGAACCAGAGCAACCAGATCAAAGTAAACATCATCCCATGATATCAGAGTGTCAGGACCCGAGTTTGCGTCCGTCCAGCCGGCGAGGTTAGCCGGTGGTAGTTAATGAGGATTTAGCATATTCTGGTGTATTTGGATGCTTTTGGATAGTTGTCATTGCGCATTTTGTATCAATCAATCGACGTTACCTGGCCAATAGCTCTAAGCCCCAACCCGTGGGAATCGGAGTCTCACATAATGCGCAATCAATGAGGGCCACCTGACGTCGGTTGGATGTGATCGGTGATGGTGAGGTGGACTCTGGCACTCGGCCGCTGATGCTGTGGCGGTCGAAGGAAGTGCAGGTCCACGCGGTCTCGCGCTGCTTGGTCCGAGTCGTGTTCCAAGTAGCAGGCCTCGCGCGCGCCGCCAGCCGCGAGATGAACAAGTGTAGTCAAGTCGCCCAAGAGCGTAGACGCGTGAAGACGTCGACGCGCCTCGGGTGGAGGCGATCGTCAAGTTGCAAGATTGGAAGAAGCCATGTGGGTTTTCCACCAACGCGGTCGGTCATGGAAGGACAAGTCGGTCGAAGGAATCGCCATGCCTGGTTGGTCTCCATAACACTGGGACAAGAAGGTCCAACGGAAAGGTGCTGGAGAGCCAGAGCTGGGATTGAAGAAGGCTGTGAACATGGATACGTGCGTTTGGCTGTTGAGACGCAAGGTGCTCTTCGCATGAACAAGTTAGGCGGTCTCTACCTCTTGGGTCAAGGAACAAGCTTGTTGGTTCATATTATTTGTGTGTGTTTTGTCAGGCTGGTGTAACGATGGGGAAGTTGTAGGAAGTGTGTTTTTGGTTCTGTGCGGTGTAGCCGCAATACCGTATCCAGCACAGCGGAGGTCTGTCGGAGATGGAGTAGAGTGTCAGGACCCGAGTTTGCGTCCGTCCAGCCGGCGAGGTTAGCCGGTGGTAGTTAATGAGGATTTAGCATATTCTGGTGTATTTGGATGCTTTTGGATAGTTGTCATTGCGCATTTTGTATCAATCAATCGACGTTACCTGGCCAATAGCTCTAAGCCCCAACCCGTGGGAATCGGAGTCTCACACAGAGTACAACATCCTCGAGTATCAGCGGGAAAGAGTGCACTATGCATGTATACATGCACAGCGAGCTCCAACAAAACCATGATATTTTGGTGTGCATGCAAGGTACATAAAAAAGCTCCCTACAACCGATGGCACGCTCGAACAACAATGTAAACAATATTGCCAATACTTCCCGCACGGTAAAGTCGGTGTATCAGGTCTCCAAGAGATGCTGGAGCTGTACAAAGTCAGGGGTTTGATTCTTGTCGAAAACTTGTGAAAAAGTTGCACTGTAGTTTGCACCGATCGTTTGCTCTTGTACAGCATGATTATATCTTGTCGAATGAATGGATATGATGAGAAACCTGGAGGCATTGAACCATGCGAAGCCTTGGGCCAGGAGCAAAAAACAAGTCAAAAGAAAAAAAAAAAAAAAGCAGTAAAAAAAGCCAAAAAAAAAACGTGCGAACGCCGAGAATCGGACTCGGGTCAAGTCGTTGGCAACGACCTATTCTGCCACTGAACCACGTTCGCATTTCTTGTTGTTTATCTGCCGGGCAAGCGAGTACAGGATAGTGTAGCATGCGCCGCTGGCAGATTGAAACTGAAATTGCCAGTGTCCGAGCTGCTTTGCTTGAAACTAGTGATGCTACTTTGTGATTGGAAAATGATAGCACAACGAGGAAAGACACTGCAAGTCTTGCTGTTCCTTTTTCCGTTCAGCTCCGTTTTGAATCATATCGCCAATTGCCCAGCAGGTCAAACATCAAGAAATGCGAACGTGGTTCAGTGGCAGAATAGGTCGTTGCCAACGACTTGACCCGAGTCCGATTCTCGGCGTTCGCACGTTTTTTCTTTTGCTTTTCGCTTTTTTTTTTTTTTTTTTTTTTTTTTTTTTTTTTTTGTTACCAACAACCTCAGATTCGCAGTACTTTGACTCCACCCACCTGTTTTTCCTGTCAAACGTCATTCTTCACCATCATCTCTACAAAACGGGGTGAAACGCGCTCAGTCTCAATGCAATCGGTTTGGAGTCTGCTTTCCAGCTCTGCGTCTCGTCACATCTTTCAGCATCCAACCCGAGCTGCTGCTGCTGCTGGGTCACTGCACCGCCTCCGCTGCTTCCACACACACCAGTTGCCCTCTTCTACCCCCACCCCGCTGCGCACTGCCTTCGCTGCCACTGCTGCTGCTGCCTGCTGCCGCCACGAGGCTTCTTCCGCTGTTCCACAACCAGCCCTCTTGCGCAGGTCACTCCACGCACACTGCCGCACTGCTACCGCTGCCATCCACACCGCAACCACTGGCATGACTTCGTGCTCGTCCCCGCCGACGCCCGCCTTCGACAGTCCCGGTGGCGATGACGCCATGCTGCTCGTTTCAGCGTCAGCGGCGGATTCGGCCGTCGCTCCGACCTCGTCCAACCCTCAAGCACTCGCCGATGCATTGACTGCACTAGCAGCAGCAAGCGAACACGCTGACTCGGCTGCATCTGCGGATGGGTCCAATTCACAGTCAGCGGCCTCCTCTTCCTCTGCATCCTCAACCGCTACACAACAACAACACCAGCAGCAGCACTCGTCACTGCTACTGCCGCCGCGCAAGATGCCGTACGACTACCGAAACAAGGTAATGCTGGCGCCGATGGTCCGCGTTGGTACGCTGCCGTCGCGCTTGCTTGCACTGCAGTATGGCGCCGACCTCGTCTACTCTGAGGAAATTATCGACCACCGAATGATTCGTGCAAAGCGCACGTACAACCCGCACTTGCACTCTGTCGACTTTGTGCAGCCCGACGGCACTGTCATCTTTCGCACTTGTCCTGCGGAACGCGGCAAGCTCGTCTTCCAGATGGGGACGGCCGATCCCGCGCGTGCGGTCGCCGTTGCCCGTTTAGTGATGCATGATGTGCTTGCTGTCGACGTTAACATGGGTTGCCCAAAGTCATACTCGACCGACGGAGGCATGGGTGCTGCGCTGCTGAAACACCCCGACAAAATTCACGCCATCCTGACGGCGCTCGTCGCTGCCGTTGGCGAGCACGTGCATGTCACCTGCAAGATTCGCGTGTTGGCAACGGTCGAAGAGACTGTCGCGCTGGCCAAGATGATTGAATCCACCGGCGTGAGCGCCCTTGCGGTGCACTGCCGATTGACGCATGAGCGCCCTCGCGAGCCTGGACACCCCGATATGCTCAAGCCGATTGTCGATGCCTTATCCATCCCCGTCATTGCCAACGGCGGCTCGCTAGACATTGTGTCGCATGACGACATTGAGGCCTTCCGACAGCGGACTGGGTGCGCCTCGGTCATGGTTGCGCGGGCTGCCCAAAACAACCCGTCAGTGTTCCGTCCCGAACCCCTTGTTCCTCGCCTGGAAATGGCCCGGCAGCTCCTGCGCACTGGCATCGAGTGGGACAATCCATCTGGCAACACCAAGTTTTGCATCAACACCCTGGCCAACGACGGATCATGGGTCACGCCGCATGGCTTTACCCAGTGCGAGTCACACGCGGCCATGTGCCCGTTTTTGGGCATCGATCCCGCCGAAGTTGTGGCGATTCAAGAGCGGCGCCGCGCTGCAGCCGTGCTCGAGCGCGAACGTGACGGCGATCTCGTTGTTGTTGTTGGCGGTGGCGCTCATTCGAGTGCTCCCACTGCCAAGCGCAATCTGCAACGTGCAAATTCGTCCGAAGAAGCTAGCGGTGATGCAACCAGCTTGGTCACCGACGAGACTGAAAACGCGTCAAAGCGAATGCGGATGGATGCTGCTGATCCAACCCCCACAAACGTCGACCCACTTCTTCACGAAACAAACACCATTCACATGCCGCTCATCTTCCTTTCAGACACCATTGTGCGGCCTCAACCCTATCCCAAGGCGCTCGTTGATATTCTCGCAAATCGGCCTCAATTCACCACGGACGAGGCCAATCGCATGTTCCGCGTTCGCCTTGTTGAACCTGAGACTGGCACACAGTTCTGCTCTTCCTTGTTTGATAAACGCAAAAAGGTTTCTGAACACGCGGCTGCGCTGGTCTACCTGCTTCACCGTCATCCAACCGAAGCGGCGCAATTCGCGCAGAGCTACAAGCTTCGGGGCGACGATGAACACAAACAATTTGTCTTCCAGAACGACGCCCCTGTCGTCAGTGAATCTACACCAGCAGCGATCTGACCGCCTTCCAACATCTCGCGCCTCTTGTTTGTTGTTGGTCCTTTTTAAGTGAAATATCAATAGTTTATCGCCGCATTGATTTTTTCATTTTTCGTTCACCGAGCGCGACATTTCGGAGAGCACGCAAGATTGTATTTTGTTCTATACCTAGGACATACAGCAGCAATTCACACAATATTTATAGATGTATAGCATCACTTTAACAGAGCTCCAATGTCGCGGAAGGTCCCAACCGCTGCGCCTGTAAAATGGTCGCGCAAATCGCTGCTGGTTGGACGCTCCGACGGGTTGAGAGCCCAGCACTGCAACAGCTGGCGGTATGCTGCCTCTGAGCATGCCGCCGGGCACTCGAGACGTCGGCCAGTCTCGATGTATGCGAGAACATCACGGCCTTGAATGGATCCGTACGGGCTCGCACCGTACGAGTACACCTCCCCTACAAACCGCGGCAAAAAAAAAAAACAACAACAAAAAACAAAAAAAAAACAAAAACAAAAAGAAAAGGTGAGCCAGAGGACACGAGACACCAAACATGTACACCACTGAGGCTTACAAGCCAGCACAGCAAACGCCCAAATGTCGCTTTGGTGAGTAAACTTGCGGTACGCGAGACATTCTGGAGCCATCCACTGAACGGTTGTTGACATCAGAATTCACACGACCGTGAGTGCCACCACCTCGATGTCCCAATCCAATCACTTCAACCACAACCCTTCAAAGCGCCCCCCTCTTCCTCCCTCCCACTCGCAACGCTTGCCTTGGCTGGGAGGCGTCCGCGGCTCTCCATGTGATAGTAGTTTTGATCGGCTTCCAACGAGCGCGACAGCCCAAAATCGGCAATCTTGACCGACAGGGACGCTCCAACGAGACAGTTTCGCGCAGCAATATCGCGATGAACAAACCGCACCGACTCCAAGTAATTCAGACCGGACGCAACTTGAGCGAGCGCGTGGGCGAATTCGCCAGCAGTCCACTGAAACCTGGCTGCTTCCGATTTGACGAGCACATCACGCAAATCGCCGTACGGCACGCGCTCCAAAATGCACATGAAGGGAGTCGTGTCTAGCAGAGCGGCAATTGCTCGCACAATGAACGAACTTCGGAATTGCACAATCACCTTGGACTCTTCGATAAAATCGTTCCGCGCTTGTTCGGACGCGTCCTCTTTGAGAAGCTTGATGGCCACTTCGAGCTGAGGCTTGGAGCTGTCCCGAATCAAGTACATGGCATCGGTAGGGACCAATGTCGCGTCGAGGAGGCCGCGCATCACAACGCCAAACTCGCCCGAACCGAGAACACTCCCAAGCAGCACTCCGGCACGCAACTGATGAGCCACCGCTCCGTTTGGATTGTCGTAGACGCGAGTTTCAAGCTGTTCCGCAACCTTAGGTGTTGAGAGCAGCACGACTTCTTCCGTGGACGGTGCGGTTGCTGGTCGATTTGTCTCGCTGGGCAGACTGTTGCTGTTGTCGTAAATACCCAGCTGTACCACGGGAGCTGGCGAGCTGGGAAGGCCATCAATCTTTGACACCGCATCGCTCGCATGCATCGTGGGAGCGCCTTCGTCGGAGCTCTTCTTGGTGAAGCTCGACCTGGGATTGTCGTACGAGACCGCGGAGAGCAAGTTTCCATTTCCATTGGCTTGATCAAGATCGGTGTAGTGCGACGAATCTGCAGCGTTGCTTGAGGCAGTCGAGTTGGCCGACTTGGGATTATCGTAGGAAGCAGCAAACAGCAAGCTGTTGTTGCTGGTGGGTTGGTCAAGGCTCGTGTAGTGCGCCTCGGCCGACGCTCCTGCGGTTGGGTTGTCGTACAGGATGATCTTGCCTTTGGAAGCAGGGGCATTGCCCTCTTCGGCCACACGTGAAAGCTCATACAAGGGCAAACCATCGGGGTGCTGTTTGGATACGTTCGACTGGGATGCAGCGTGGCCCGGTTGACGATTGCGACGGCGGCGACGGATGAGGAGCAGCGCCAAAATCGCAAGCAGCACAAGCGCGACACCACCACCGACAGCGGCACCAACGACAAGACCCATGGAGTCGGTTGTCCCCGCATTTTGTGCATTTGCAGTAGCAGCCAGGGAGGCAGATCGCTCATAGGCTTCCGACGCGGAGGATGCCATGGTGGCTTTCGAGGCTGAAGCCATTGTTGCGTCCGACGCGATCGTTGCGTCCGAGGCCCTAGTGGCATCATAGGCCATCGTGGCTTCAGAGGCCATTGTGGCTTCAGACACGATTGTTGCCTCAGATGCCATCGTGGCATCAGAAGCCAACGACGCGATGGAAGCTGCAGATGCGGCAGAGGCCCTCGAAGCTGCTACAGCGCCTGCCGAAGCAGAGGCAACAGAGGCCAAGGATGCAGCAAGGTCTGCCGACGCAGCCGATAAGCTCGCCAACGATGTCATTGACGCCACGTTCGCGAGGGACGAGGCTGCGACATCCGAAGCTGACGACGCCACTGATGCCAACGACGGGGCTGCGAGAGATGCTGCAGACGCCTTGCTAGCAAGCGAAGTTATCATGGCCGAGATTGATGATGCGTCCGACGCAGAGCTACGAGAAGCTGCCGAAGCAGCCGCGACCGATGCTCCCGCATAGCAAGTGGTTTGATTCAGGACGTATCCGTCATAACACTTGGTGCAAGCGGTTGTAGAGCCCACAATCCCACAGGTCGCGCAAAACTCCGAGCAACACAGGGAAGCAGACGCACAGGTTGCACAGCCGGGACTGCAAGCTGTAATTGAGGGGAAGGGGGCGCGGAGAGGCATTGTTCAAATTTGTCACGAGCGAGATGAGCAGACAGGAACATCAAAGCTTATTCCATTTGTGTGCGCACGTACGGGTGAACTGCGTCGCGGTGCCAAAGGTACTGAGAGGTGCTCCAGACGAGCCTGGAAAGGCGTTCGGGATCAAGGTACTGTTACCGAATGGCGCCTTTCCCTGAAAGAGGCCAGGTGGGGTGACCTGCAAAACTGGCGATCCCAGCATGCTAACCGGTTGTTTGTTTTGTTTTCCCCCAAAAACCATCAAAAACACTCGTTTGAACACGAAAAAACTTTTTTCACAAGCACAACCAACAACCGAGAATCTTGCACCACTTACAAGGTTGACAGCGCAGTGAGACGAGCGAATGTTCCATACCCAATCGTAGTAAACTGGTTGTTTTGCAGCAGACTGTCAGATTCAGATTGTTCTTTACATGTGAGAAAACCAAATGCCTACGACTTTTCAACTGCAAGAGCTCTCGTTCACAAAGTTACAGCGTGTTCAAGTTGGTGAAGCGGTCAAAGTCGTTGCGAGGCAAATCCGTGATCTGGTTGAATGAGACATCCCTAAAGTTCAGCAGAAAAGTTGAGTTCATGTCTTTGGAAACAAACCTGGCGACCAGAAATCAACAAGAAAGCGGCGAATCGCTTACAGGGAGAGGAGAGGTAAGATGTTGGCCATTGGATCAAACGCGCCAGTTGGAAACGTCGTGAGTTGATTGTACGCCAGATTCCTGCGAGAGTGACAATGTGAGCGACAATGTGAGCGACAAGTGACTGCAGCGACTCAGCCATCAACGTCGCAAGCGCCAAATGTTACAGCGTAGTCAAGCTCGGCAGCATTCGAAAAACTCCCGCTGGAAGATTACTGAGCTGATTGTTCTTCAGCAAACTATTTGACTCAACAATGTAAGCAAGCTTTTGATAGATTCAGCTAGGCAGTGCTTGAAAGACTTACAGGGTTTGCAGATTGGCAGCACCTGCAAAAGCATCGGATCCAAGACTCGTGATGCCGGAATCTGACAAGTCACTACAAGCACGCCGGCGATGATGAGGCGCGGGCCAAGCACTTTAGCAGCATACAATGCTATGACTCTTACAGCTGGGTAAGGGATGGCACGCCGTTGAATGTCAAATTGTAGATCGTAGACAAGTTGGTGTTGGACAAGTCCCTACGCCGCGAGCAGTATCAAAAAGATAGTCAGTCAGCATCGGGGGTGGTTGCTTCGGCTTTCAGTTCAACAATGCCTTACACAACAGCAAGCGAGGGCACGTTGAAGAAGGCTCCAGGCATCACGCGGGTGAGCTGGGAACTGCCGCTCAGGTCCCTGTGCATACCAAAAACGATCAAACAAAACAAAACAAAACAAAACAAACCAACCAAACAAAACAAATGAACAAAGACCTGTGAGGTACCTGCGCCGCAGTGGAAACAAGTACAATCAAAACTCTTACACTGTTGTAAGCATTGGCATGTTGTTTAAAAAGCTCGCAGGAATGGAGGTAACCACTGACGATCTCATTCGCCTGGAATTGCACAAAGTGAGTTGTCATCACGCCGTTCAGGGTAGATGTGATCATCCCTACAGAGTTTTCAAAGTCTGCAATGCAGGAATAGCACCGGGCGGAATCATCGACAGGAGGGAGAGAGAGTCCATGTTCCTGTTTATGGTTGAGAGCAGGGACAAGTTAGAACCAATGCAGAGTCCACAATCAACAGCGGCGACAATAAATCGCGTACAGCGTCGTGACCGAGGTCAGAGAGTTCAAACAGTCAGGTAGCATCTGAAAGCCATTGTTGGAAATCGTTCTGTACCAAGCCGATGGAGTGGGCAACGACGACAATTTCAAAGTCGAAACACACAGACAGTTCTTTTTTTTTTTTACAATGTTGTGACGGGCACGCCGTTAAACAAGTTTGACGGCCACGCAGTCGTCACGCCAGGGGTGAAAGTATTCTGCAGGTTGCTGTGGTGTACGGGTGAGCAAAGGAGCGAGACACCAAACTGTTGACAAGATCAACAGCCAACAACATCAACAACCAAAAAAACAAAAAACAAACAAACCAAAAACATACAGAGTGGTCAAGCTGGGCATGCCGGAAAACTGCGTGGCTACAAGTCTTGTCAGCGTAGGGTTGTCGCTCAAATCACTATCAGAAGAGACATGATTTATGCACATGCAGCCAACCAAAGCATGCAAGTGAGCGCGCGGTAAAAACAACCAGCAGGCAAAAACCAAACGTTGGTTTTGTTTGGTTTTTTCGAAAGGCCAAAATAGCCGAAATACAAACAAGCCCTTCGTACACAATGGTCATTGCGGTAGAGCCAGCGAGGAATCCTGCCGGAATACTGGTCAGAAGGTTGTTGGACAATTTTCTAGTAGTCATACCAGATGCATTGTCTGTGAGAGAGAGGCGGAGGGAGTGGGGTCGGAGCGGCGAACCAAACGCAAGCCCTTACAAGACTTGCGTATTCGTCGGAATCCCAGTTGGCACTTGTGTCGCAGCCTTGTTGGAGCAGTCAACGGTTTTGGAGGCAGAGTTGCAGGAGCATTCGATGGAAACCCAGGTGTTGATGTTGCATGCAATCAGTTGGGCGCCCAGGACTGGCCGGATCAAAGCCAGCCACGCGGTAGCGACCACAAGCAGTATTGTGGCACCAGAATGCGAAATCATCTCGTTCTAGCAACAGCAACAACAGAGGATTCCAATGTCAGAGCGTGCCGCGCCGGTGGACAACAACATTGACAGCAATAACATCAACGGATGAGCTGCCAGATTGCCATTCAGGACTCCAGTGAGATGAGGGGCTTACGAAAAGTACCAGAAAACTAAAAAAAAAAAAAAAAAAAAAAAAAAAACCAAACAAATAAAAATAAACGAAAAATGAGGACTGCGGTTGTTTTGTTCTGGTCTGATACTTTATCGCGCATTGTTCGCCTGCTCGGTGAAAGAGAAGCAAGCGGTAGTACGCGGTTGGGTGTAAAATCGCAAGTACAAAGGACAAGATTTACCATGGCCGAGCGGTGCGACAGCATCACAGTGAGTGCAGGAGGAGCAACGGGGCAAGACCAACCCTCGGAGGTGTGTTTACAAAAAGTCTGCCTTCTTTTTCATTTTTTCGTTTGTCTCGCTCCCACCCTTTGCAGCAAGGAGGAAGGGCTGCCATCGGGTTCCCTCATCTCACTAAAAATAAAAGCATCGCAAGAGATGAATTTTGCACTTGCGGGCGACTACCGCGCCGATTATGCGGGATGTGAGCGAGCGATCGAATGAGAAGGTGTGAACAGGATAATGCTTGTGAAATGCTTGTGTACCAGTTTGTTGTTGGCAACCCCTACTGTGAGGGCTTGATGCATAACGGATGCGAAGGATTAATAAAGTGAGAAGTAACCAAGTTTGGTCAAAAGTGAACGTCGTTATGGGAGGAGAGCCGCTATCCTGCCTTCTCTTGGTTTTGTCGGCTCGCCTTTGTTTTTTGTGTGCCTTTTTTATTTTTCGTTTTTTTTTCTGTTCTGCCCTTCCTACCGCTCTTCGCGTCGGTAACTGCTTCAGACATACAGATGTAGCTTATACAGCCCAGTGAGTCTTAGCGTTCTTTCTTTGCGGCTGACGGACGGCTGTGGAAAAATTCATTCAACTCAACTGCCGTTGCTTGGACATTGCCTTGGGACACTCACATCACCGCGCCGCTCCTGAAATATACCAGCACAATTAGCCGCATTGCCTTGTTCCCTCAGTCAAGCCCTCAAAGCTCGTTTGATAGAGGGCTCGAACATTTTCTCGATACGATTGGACTCTGACCTTCAAGTTCGCCAACCCAAAATCGATCGATTTTGCAATTTCACAAGCCACCAACAGACTGCCCCTCTCTGTCTCTGCTTGCGCATCGCCAACTCATGCGGCAACAGTTCACGACGGTACAACCAGCTTCCTCTCTCATCTGAAACACTGTATGTTTGAGTTTTTTTTTTTTCTCGCTTACAACCAGTTTCACTAAGGACTGATTGCACTATCCCTCCTGTTCCAGCATTTCTCCTTTTTGCTTCACTTACTCCCCTCAATGCCTTTAATTTCCTTCTTCCCTTCTTTCCTTCTTGTTTTATTGCTTCTTCTTCTTCTTCTTCTTCTGCTTTTTTTTTTCTCGCTGTTTCAAAAGCAAAACAGTTGTTTCACTTTTTTTTTTTCAATTTCGCGCCAATTTTTGATTCACTTTTCCCCCGTCCTCCCTTCCTGGCTCTTGTTTTTGTTTCTATCTCGTTCCTTGCACCAGCACACATTCTAAATTCCCCCCCCCCCAGGCCTCACTCCTCCACTCATTTTCAATCTGATCTTCTTTTGTCACGATGGACGAGCTTCCAATCTCACGCGGGCAAAAGTTTGAAATCCCAGAGTACGCTGACGATGCAACGGCCGCGGCTGCACTGGCTGCGTCTGCCCCATCGACCGCCAGTCCCGCCCGCGCTGCACCCGCACGTCGACCTGCAACGTCGTCTGCTGCTGCTGCTGCTGGCTCTGGTGCGCCGGCAATGTCCGACGAGCGCGCTGCAAAGGCAGCTGCTGCTGCTGCACGCCGCGAGGCTGCGATGGCTGCGCTCAAGGAGAAGAAGGCCGCCGCTGCCGCCGCCGCCAAGGCCAGAGCCGCATCCGGCGAGACAGACGAGTTTGCCGTCTCGTTCGGCGGGGCCAGCGAGGCGCCAGTCGTCATCCAGACCGATGCTCCTGCTGAGCAGTCTGCTGCTGTACCGTCCAGCAGCAGTGCCTCGACTGCTAGCACTGGCACAACCAAAGCCCTTCCTGCTGCTGCTGCCGAGATTTCCATTTCGTTCGATTCTGCAAAGGCGGCGACGATCACGCCAACGGTCGACTCGACGACACCCTTCTCGTCGTCCTCCCCTTCCTCGTTCAACCCAACCTTCGATTTGGGTGCTGCCAAGCCAACTGCATCGTCGTTCAAGCCGACTTTTGATGAAGATCCAGTCTCAAATGGGTCGTCTACAGCCTCTTCGCTCCAGCCAACGTTCGACTCGACGGCGCCAACAAAGTCATCCTTCAACCCGTCGTTCGACTCGACACTGCCAACGAAATCGTCCTTCAACCCGTCGTTCGACTCCGCTCCCACCAGTTCGACGACGTCATCGTTCAAGCCCACCTTTGATTCCGCCCCCGTTTCGAGCTTGGACTCGAGTGTGACTGCGACCGGTCGCCCTGCTGCCACGAACGGCGCACCGGCTCCAAGCAATCTTCTTGACATTTCTGTAAACCTGCTTGGCACCCCAGTCGGTCCTTCACGTACAGTGGCCTCGTCTGCACTTCCAGCTGCGACTACTGCAAAGGTCAGTCTTCTCGATGGTGGGGACCTCGCTGCGCCAGTGGTCGAAGACAATGCCGCCCAAGACGAGTTTGATCCCAGCAAGGAGCAGTTCTATTCGCCGGGCACTGCACTGCGCAAGTACCCAACCGGCGCCACCAACGATTTTAACGTTGACGAGCTCGAGCAGCGATTCGGAGGCGCAGCTGCGGCAAAAGTGCGCAGTGAAAAGCTTCGCCAAAGTCTGTACGTTAAATTCGACCCATTGTCAGACCCTGACAGCCCCGGCGGCGGGCTGCCTCCACTTCAAGGCCTTGGATCGGCT
The DNA here is from genome assembly GCF_000151315.2 of Capsaspora owczarzaki ATCC 30864. Classification (NCBI taxonomy): domain Eukaryota; class Filasterea; order Ministeriida; family Capsasporidae; genus Capsaspora; species Capsaspora owczarzaki. Next base: position 717,572 of record NW_011887306.1, on the reverse strand, counting down.
GCAGAGAACGCGTCGCGCAACGCATCTTCGGCCGTGATACCACCAGGCCAGCGATCCCTTGCAGACCAGCTTATGAATGACACTCCCGGACGACCAGTGCCCATGACCGACGCCCTTCCGTCAGCGGCGGCAGCAGCAACAGCAACATCAACATCAGTTCCATCGCATGTCATCAGCTCACCAGGCGATGGAGAGGTTGAATTTCGACCTCCCGCGTCTATTGCGCACCTTCTCAATCGAAATGCCCCTGCTTCGACGGCTGTTGCCAAGGATTTGTTTGGAGCAGGAGCAGAAGCAGCACCTGCATCAACAGCAGTGACCAAACCGCTGTCCAACGCGCTCCCAGCCGCTGTCGCTCAGCCCGCATCAGTTGTGCTTTCCGGCACAACCAAAGTGCAAGCTGTTACCGATGTTGCTTCAGCTAGCCCGAGAAAATCCCAAAGTTCCGAGCAGGTAAGTCATTCGAAATGGTTAGATGTGTCTGTGTTGTTGTTGTTGTTGTTTTTGTTGTTTTTGTTGTTGTTTTTGTTGTTTTTGTTGTTGTTGTTGTTGTTGTTGTTGTTGTTGTTGTTGTTGTTGTTGTTGTTGTTGTTGTTGTTGTTGTTGTTCTTGTTGTTGTTCGTTACTCACTCAACGCCTGGCGATCGCAGTCTTCACAAGAGACCGCTTTGCTTCAGGCAGAGTGCACACGGCTACGCAGCAAGCTGCAGGCGGAGGCCACCAAGAACAAGCAACTGACGGCTGTGATGGACGAGTACGAGCAAACCATGCAACGGATGCTCTGTAAGTCAGACGCTCTTCTGCGTACACGGGCAAGTTCTTCAAAGCGCATATGAACGAACTTTTTTGTTGACCGATGCCTACGTTTGTTGCGTTGCAGCGGACGCCGAGCTGACCAGGGGAGACAACAATGCCGCATCCGATCGCTTCCGAGCGGAGCGCGACCAGTTGGCTGATGATCTCAAGTCTGCTGAGACTGCCTTCTCGGACTTGCATCGCCGCTACGACAAGTTGAAAGAAGTTCTTGAGAACTACCGGAAGGTGAGAGATACTCGCAACGGGAGCTCCCTTTTTTGTTGTTGATCCGAACTTTTTATCTCATTTTTGTTTCATGATTTTTTTCAATTCTGCGCTCAGAATGAGGAGACGCTGAAGCAAGCTCTGTCAGCAAGTCAGCAAGAACTCATCCAGTCTGATCAGCGTTACATAGCGCTTCGCGCGCATGCCGAGGAGAAGCTCGAGTCGTAAGTTTCATGCTCCAGCAGCACCCCTTCTGTCCTGTTGCTTGTTGAGCATACCCGTATTGACTGGCTCCCCGTTTGTTTCTTTTTGTCGCCATCAAACAGTGCCAACTCTGCGATTGAAAAGGTCAACGCCACGTACCGCGGCGAACTGGCCGTCGCGAACGCCAAGCTGAAGAAGGCCGAAATGCAAGTTTCCAGTCTGGAGAATGCATTGCAAGCCAAAGAGAAGGAAAACCAAGAGCTGGTGGTCATTTGCGACGAGTTGATTGCCAAGGTTGAGCGATAATTGCTGGAAAGCGCTTTTGAAAACATTTTTGCAAAAAACCGGATTGATATTTGATAAAAGCGACATTTGATAACTTTGACTCTTTGACTCCATCCTTCTTTGGTTTGCGATTGATCACCGAATCAAGATCGCACCCATCTTGTAGTTGATGCTTGAGCTCGTTTTTGAATTGAAATCAAGCGCGCAGTCTCACTTTTTTTCTTCCCCCCAAAATGTCTGCCACTGTTGGTCTGTCGGCACCAGTGACCACGTTAGAGACAATCCAGCTCGGCGATCGGCTGCTTGCACTCGCCGCGATGGGACCTGTAAACAAAGATATTCAAAAACCCCTGCTTCTTGCGCCAAATCTCTGAGAAATCGTTCCCTTTTTTGGGTTTTGACTGTGTTTTTTGCAATCTCCGCGTGCTCTGCTGCGTTGTTTTGAATGTTGCGCCACCCAGCATTTGCTTGCGTTTGATGCGCGCGGTGGCAAGCGAGTGCCTGTCGTCGAGTGGAGCGAGCGGGACGTTGGCGACGGCGCTGTGCAGGATGATGCTGATCCCAGTAACATTGGCCTGGCTGAGCACGCTCGGCGACGACCGCTGCTGCTCGATCCGCTCGGGGAGCGCGGCTCGTGGCGCATCCATGGCATCCGACGCGGTCATCGTGATGCTGCACGCCCGCGACCTGCGCCGTTCCAAGACGCTGCCCAGCCGCTGCTGCTGTTTGGCCAAAAGTCGTGCGCGCTCATCACAGTGGCGACCCGGCAAGCACCACCGCAGTCATCGTCCAGTGGAGCTGATGATGATGCTGGTGATGCTGATGCAGGTAGTAGCTCGTCAATAGTGCTGCTCGTCGATCGCGTGTCGACGCTGCCCGAGGCGTGCGACTGGATTCTGGACGCCGCATGGCTGCACGAGCAGGACGACGCGCTGATCGCATTGGCACTCGCGCACAATATGGCTCAAGGTAAGGTCAATGTCAACAGAAGCCAACCGGAGAAAACAAACACGAATGCATAGACACCTCGCTTCTCACACGAAAACAATGATTCAAACGTTGGCAGTCTGGAATTGGAAATCGCAGACGCTGTTGCGTCACATCCAGTGCCAAGAACGATGCATCAACTACTGCGCAAGGTTTAGCGGCGATACACTGGATTCGCTGTTGCTTGCCACGGGCACCGTGTTCAACTCGGTTCTCGTCTGGAATTTGCAACGCGACCCGAACGTCAATCACTCGCAGACAGTTCTCCCGCCGCGGCTTGCTCGGCAATGTCCCAATCCTCAAGCAGTCGAACTAGTGTTTGCGCCAGCACGAGTCGAATGCAAGGGGCACACTGGTGTGTTGTTTTCAGTGAGTTTTGACGCCACCAGGCAGCGGTTGTGTTCAGTCTCCGACGACCGTACCGTTCGATTGTGGTCGATTGCTGCTGCACTCAAAGAAGCCAGCACAACAAAGCAAGTCATTGAATCTACTTCCACGTTCTTTGGGCATCGAGCGCGTGTCTGGAGCGCCAAATTCACGTCGTTTGGAATTGTGTCTGCCAGCGAGGACTCGACGTGCCGAGTATGGAGCTTTACCGGCACGCCCCTCCTAGAACTAGAGGGCCGGGACGGCAAAAACATTTGGTCGCTTGCTGTTCACGAGGCGCAGACCTTGGACGATTGTGTTGCCGTCACAGGCACGGAGAATGGCACCATCCGTTCCTGGTCACTGAATCGGTTGTACTCACAGGCTGCTTCCTCGCATCAACTTCCGACGGCCGATGGTACTCCTGGCTCTGTTGTTGCGCACCGCATGAGCAAGCGAGAGAAGCGGAGCACCACCGTCTACAGCGATGCGGGTGCGTCGTGGATTGCGCCATGCCCATACCCAGGCCAACAGCCGATTCCAAGCAATGCTCCTCCACAGCCATCAAACACAAGCACAAAACGCAAGCGGCCGCGAACCCCCGAAACGCCGCGACATTGTGTCTTTGTGACGGCCAATTTGGCGCTGATTCTCTCCGCGCGTGGCGACCTGTTTGCATTCTTCCTTGAGAGCCGCACATACCAATTGTTGCTGGCTGCTGAGCCGCATGGTGTGTCTTTCTCTGCTGCATTCGTTTCTGCCTGCATTGTTCACACACCAAGGCGTGAAGGCGATCGCGACGAGCTGTGCATGTTCGTTTGTGGCGCCGCCGATGGCGTGCTTTCCGTTGGCATGATTGCGTTTTCGGCCTCGCCATCTAGCTGCAACCTGCTTGCTACAGTTCGATACGAGCAGGAGCGGTTCACCCCGATTCACGCCTTCCTTCCCGACAACCAGCGTTGCGCTCCCGTCGTTTTCGACTCGTCAAGTGGTGTGCTGCCATTGTTTGTGGTCAACGCGCGCAACTTTGCGCATCTTGTTTGGTGGGATGTTCGTGTGACACTGGGCGACACGACCCTCCTTGAGCTGGTGCGTCGTGGCGAGCTTTGCATGGGAGAAGGCGCTTTGGCTGGCAAGCCGTCGACCGTTTGCTCGCTGCCACATTCGTCCATTGTAGCTGTTGGTGCAGCGAATGGTTCGTTGCATTTCTTTGATCTGACGCGGGCCAGCGGCGCCGTCACCGAGACTCACCAGCATTTTCCCAGCAAACGCAACGTCTTGCTGCAACAGCCTTGTTTGCATGAATTGACTGCCACCGAACCTGCTGGTACCCCAAGCCTGTATCTCCCGTTGGCTACCATCTTTAGCCTTCATGGTCGAGACAAGCGGCTGTCGCACCTCGTTGTCGCTGAAAGTCGACCCGACGCCGCTCTGACCCGCTTTTGCACATTTGGAGCCGATGGCTTCCTGAACGAGTTGGAACTTTCGACACAGCAGCTCAGTTCCAGCTCAAGTTCTGGACCGAGCGAACTGGTTTCCCAGCTCAAACTGCACCAGCATGTCGTAGACGTTGCCCTCCACGCTGCGGATCTTCCATGGACCATCCGACACTGCTCGAGTCGCCTCGTGTCCCGGAATCCTGGCGAGCGATTTGTGCCAGCCATGCAAGGGGAAGCGGGCTCGGCATTGTCGCGAGCGCTGCCGGCGGCGGGACTTGTGGCGGCGTTTGCTGTGAATCAGTTTGTGCTGTCCGATATTGCCAGTGGCGAAACCTTGGCGCGCATTCCCTTGTTGACCTCGACCTGCTGGGACGTGCTTGCTGATCGCCAGTTTGGTTGGCTGTTAATGTTCATTGACGATGAACTTGAATGCCGCATTGTGCACGCTCGCCCAGGCGTGGCCTCGTCCTCTGCTTCCTCCTCTTCATCTGCATCGGGGCTGGCCGGAACGGCTGGCATGCCTGCTGCTGATACGAAAAGTGCAGGTCTGTTGTTGCGTGGCTTCCATCATCGTGAAATCCGAAGTGTGGTTGTTCTTCCTGCTCCACCCCTTGCACCCGCTTGGAACTCCGATGTGGTGCTGTTTGCTGCGTGTGGCGAAGACACGACTATTACCATTGGCGCAAGCATTGTTCCTCGGCATTCGGCGGCGGCGGCGGCCGAGATGCTCCGACCGCTGCGCTTGTTGCTGAGGGTCACTGACCATGCGGGTGCTGTTCGAACGCTGGCCAGCTTGCCGGATCCGTGGCAACCACCTGGCATTCTTCAACAGCCGACTGTCGGACCAGTGTATTCCTTGTTGCTGTCGGCTGGAGGCGACTGCGCCTTGGTTGCGTGGCGGGTATGCATTCACCCCGCTCGGCTACCTGATTTGCTCGCCGAGGAGTCGACAGCCCTGCAGTCCCTGTCGCCTCCCGTCGCATTCAGCAAGTTGGCAGTGTGTCAACCCTCTCTGTTAACATCACTGAGCCAATTCGATGCGAATGAGGATGATGTGTCTTCCACCTCTGTGCGCCTGCTTTCTATCGACGCAATTACGCTATCAGGGCAGCACCAGGACACTTTTGTTCTTGTTGCGTGCTCTGACGGGTGGGTTCGGCTCCTTGGACTGATTGGCGAGGCTGCCGGCTCGCAAGGTGCAGCGTTTGTTCACCTTTCGTCTTCCAACTTGCACCAGAGGTGTCCTCTTGTGGTCAAACTTGCTGCTTTGCACAACTTGGAGCAGCATGGCACTCAAATTTTGCTGGCAGCGAGCGCTGCAACCGACGGTCGAGTGATACTCTGGCACTGTGTTCCCAATGTCAGTCGCGCCAATGCAGCCGGTCTTTCTGCAGTGATGACGCCAATCGCACAAGTTCGAGCACACCAATCTGGCGTCAACAGCTTGAGTCTGGTAGAGTTGCCGACCGGAGTGGAGGGCACCACAAGACTTTGCGTTGCCACTGGCGGCGATGACAACTCGATCGTCCTGTCAACCGTCGATCTGGCGCTGTCTGCCACCGGCGACCAGCTCTCTGTGACGCAGGTGCGTGCTGGAAGCACCAGTCAAGGCCACAGCTCGTCAGTCACCAGCGTACACCTTACGCGCAGCTCTGCAGGCGCGCTGGTCTTGCGTTCTGCATCGATCGACCAGCGAATCAACACTTGGATGATTGGAGATTTGTCCAGGCTGGAGCGCATTTCGACTCCTCCCCTCACAACTCCACTGAGCGACCTTCGGCAGGTTCCACTGCCTCCTCCGGCTGTTCCTGCAGTTTTCATCCACCACTCGTCCGCAATTGCACACATTCCAGATGTCGGTGCAATGGATGTTGTCGAGTTGCCGGTCCAACGGCGCTCGCTTGCTTTGATTTCTGGGATTGGCATCCATGCCATTCGTCAGGACGGGATGTGAATGGTGCCATGAAGCGAGCAAAATAGATTTTCATTTTTTTTGTTTCTACCACAAACAGCTATGTCTCCCGAAAAAAAACAAAAACAACAACAAAAAAAAAAAAACAAAAAAAAAAAAAAAAAAAAAAAAACAAGCTCGGTCTCAAACATGTGCATTTGACATATAAGGGGCTGTTTTTTTTTTTTTTGTTTTAAAAGGTAGCATGAAACCCCCAAAATATGTCGTTCATATCCACCACCGTGTCCTACGTCGCTTTCCGCCGCTGGTGCTCTGATTGTGTGGTTTACACCATGTCATCAGTGTACTCGAGGGTCGGGGGCGCAGCGGAAGTGCGTTGGACGGCGGGGCGGAGCGAGAAAAGGAGCGGTTTGTGTCGCGGTGTGATTTCTCAGCCAAGCTTTTCCCAGCCCTCAATCTGTGCCACTGCTACATTCTGTTGCGGGTTCATCTTGTCAAACAATAATCGGGCCGCAGTAGAGGGCGATTAGCCCCAGCACACTTGGTTAAATTAAAAACAAAAAAAAAAAAAACTCTTGCATGTCCAAACCGAGTGCTGAACTGTCTTATGCACTCTCTCAGCTTCTGGCTCCTCCTGCCCGTACCAGCCATTGTCCCGATCTCCGATCTAAAGAATTATTTGATGTGGTGTGGCAGCCCGCTGACACTGATTTGCTGCGACGAGGTTGCGTTGACCGTCACACCTTCTCGCGGCCGTACAGTCGCCGGCGGGACAGCGGCGTGTGGTCTGATGCACCGAGTGGCATGGACACATGGTCTACTCTCTCGGGCGGGGGTTGCAGGGCAGGGGAAACCAATTGCAGAGCTCAGCGACGCGATGGGAGTGAAAGACATGGTGATGCTACCTTTTTCAAAAAACAGCCCCATAAATCACAGAAATGCATGATCCCAACACGCACCATGTTTTCAAACGATCCAAAAAGCAAAAAGACATCAACAAACAACAACAACCACAAAATTTAACAAGAAGGAAAAAAAAAACTACACAAAAGTCGCAGGGAAGTTGCTGACTTCATCCAAAACCTCCACAGGGGACTGGTTGACGGTAAAGTTGATCTTGAGACGGAAGCGAAGAGGACGATGGGTGGGGTTGTCCACTTGCATGTCCTGAACAACACGGCCGCCAGGCACAAGATGGGCGTCGGAGGGTTGCATCATGGTGAGCTTGACCGACTTGGGAGCCGCTGCTTGGAAAACAAAGTTGTTGAATGCGTTGGCCGTCTGGTTGACCGAAGTAACATGGATGGCGAGCAAGCCCGAAGCCGGGTCTTGGGACAAGTCGAAAGTGATGCGCAGGCCATTCTTTTCGTACGCAACAATGGTCGTGGCCGGGTTGGCGGCAGGAGCAGCAGCAACCGGGCTGGAAAAGTCGCCCATAATGTCCAACAACGAGCTAGCAGCAGGCTGAGACACTGGGGCTGTGGGTCCCGGAGCAGAAGCGCCAAAGCCACCGCCAAGCAAATCCAGCATGTCATGGCCAGCGCCAGCAGAAGGTGCTGCACCCATGCCAAAGCCACCAGCAGCGGCGGCACCGCCACCAAAGGATGTCGCAGCTGGCGTCGCCGAGCCGCCAAAACCAGAGTCAAGGAGGTCGAGCAGGGAGCTGCCGCCGCCGTTGAAGCTGGCGGGCGCAGCAGCCGCGGCCGCCTGAGCAGCCGCGTGGTACGAAGCAGCAATCGCGGTGGGGTTGATGGTCTCTTGCTCGGGCTCATTCATGACGATGCCCTCGTTCTCGTTGTGCTCGGCAATGTGAGACACCAACACTGGCATTCGCTCGAGCAGTGGCGCGCGCAGGTGATCCACAATGAACATGTTCGAGTACTCTGCCGAGCGCTGCTGCAGCTCAACCTCGAGCGAGCGAGAAAAGAAGCGCAGCACGTTACGAATGCGGTCAATGTTGCCCGCCGACAAGCGCGTCGTGAGTTTGATGAGCGCGTTGATGGAAAACTCCTTTGTAATCACGGACGAGTGGGGGGACCGGAGAATCGACTCGATTAGGCTGAGCACGTCCGACTCGGGAATCTGGATTGGCGGCTCCTCGGTCGAGGGTTCGCCCGAAACGAGCAAATCACCATACTCGCCAATGCACCAGACGGCGACCTGGACGAGCGGCTGCTGGATGATGTCTTCCTGCAACGCCTGGTAAAGGTGCAGCGTGGCGTACCCTTGGAGCTCGGGTGTCTGGGTGATCAACGAAATGAGCGACGAAACCGAGTCATCGCGGACAAAGGCACCAGCCATGGTGATAATCCTGAGCACGGTGTCAATGTGCCAGCGGCGAGAAGGCGAGTAGCTGTGAGAGCAACGATGAAAGGGGAAGAGCAGACAAAAAAAAAAGTGAAAGTTTCAGTGAGCAAAGCATCTTGAGAGCATACAAAAAAACAAACAAACAAACAAACAAACAAAAAAAAAAAAACCATCCCGCCGTTCCGCGAAAAACATACCGCTCGGCGACAAGGAAGAGCTCAGTGGTTAGGAAGCTCTTAAACTCGGACTCGCAGTTCTCGAGGAACAATAGCAGCTCTTGGGCAAGAGCGCGAATGTTGGCTTGATTGACGAGGGCCAGAAGCAGCTCGACGGCGCGACGACGGATGGTCACGTCCGAGTCTTTCAGGCACTCGAGAATTGTGTTGCTGCACAGAAAACAAAAACAAAAACGGAGAGTCCAATGGTTGGTGAGTCACAATTGTAGCAAATAGGTCCAAGCCTCTCGAACGACAGGCAAGTGACTTGTTTACCGATGGCGTTGGACTGCCGTTTGATCGGCATGAACAATCTTGAGCAGCGTATTCAAAGCCACGTAGCGAATGTTCTTGTCAGAGTTGCCGAGGAAGCGACCGAGAATGTTGACGGCAAGGACGCGCAATCCCGTCTCGGAGCGAATATCCATGATGCAGAGAACGGTCTCGTAGAGAATCGAGTTGCCGACGTTTTTGACGGTATCGGTGTTTGTTGCAATCTGTCAAGGAAGCGGGGATGAATTGGGTTGGGATGCGCGCCAAGAACATTTTGGGGCCGACTCTCTTACCTGAGCCAGCAGATCGTTCAGCGCCTCACTGCTCTCAGAATCGTCCTTGGCCAGCATACGGAGCAGACGCAGCACCTTGACCTGCAGGAATGGATCAGTAATACCGCCGACATCGTGCTCGGCGCTGGAGCCCGCAACTTGCAAAGCCTTGAGAATGCGAATGAGGTGCGGGACGAGCTACAGCCAATAGAGCAAGCGACGAGAGATGAGAAAAATGGAAGCTCGAACTGACAAAACAGCACGGTGACGGCAAGGAAATAATAGTAATACAACAAAGCACCAGTGTGCCTCTTTTGAGTGTTTACCTTGCGGAAGTGGACGAGAGAATCGTGCGAAATGGCGCAAATCTCGTTCATGAGGGTCACGCCAGTAAGGAGGACGGCGTGGTTGCGCTCGCCGAGAAGTGCGCGAGTGCCAGGGACAAAGTTTTCCACAAGCTCGGGCACCTTACGAACAATGCGCACTGCAGCCAAGGCGGCCTATTGCAGGAAGAACGAGAGACAATCACAGAAAAGTCAGAAAACAAATTGCTCACAACTACTCAAAGACACGAGCTTTCGTTGTCGACGTTTGTCTGGTCACCTTCTTGCGAACAAACGCGTTCGAGCTCTTGAGGAGCTTTTCAACCTCGCTGGCCAGATCGCGGCACATTTCGGGCGAAGCAATCGAGCCAAACGTCGACAAGGCGAGGCCGACAATGTACTGATTGGACGAGCACATATCGCTGTCACACAGGAACAACAACATTGCAAATGTTGCGAGGTGAGTACCAGACAAACCGAAAAACGTTGTTCCAAATTTCATCAAAGCTGCTCAGATTTTTTTTTTTTTTGCAGCAGTGTTTCCAACATCAAATGTTGCTCGAACGGGATTTGCCGTTTGATGTTCGGTTGCCTTGCATGATTTTCATCAAACTCGCAACTTTCTCAATTGTCTCGATTTCCTCAAAATTTCTCAAACTCAACTCACAAAAAAAAAAAAAAAAAAAAAAAAAAAAAAAAAAAGCAAACGAACGATCTTCGCTTTTGCTTTGTTATTTCAGGCTTTGGTTTCTCGTTTTGAGGAGAACTTTGATCGACGAGTTTGTGTTGCTCAGCAAACACGATGCATTGAAACGTGCTTCACAGGCTGCAAAAAAAAAAAAACGCGCGGACGCGCGAGGATGAAGAAGCGGAGGAGAAACACAGCACAAATCTCAAAAAAAAAAAAAAAAAAAAAAGAGAGAGAGGGGGAGGTAGGATTTGGTACCCCCTGCTAGTGAACTTTGCCTAAGAGCAAACCAATCCAGCGACAAACAAAAACCAAAAACTCACTTTTTCAAGCAGTTGGTGACGAGGAGACCGATTTCGGCCTTCTCGTCGAGCAGGAGTGCGACGCCGAGGTAGCCGATGCGCTTGTCGACAAAGCGCGGTGATGCGACGAGCTTCAAGCACTCGAGCTGGCCAAAGTGCGCGGGGAAGCCGAGCATGTGAATGTAGAGGAGCTTGGCGACGTTGCGGCAGCGGTACTCGGGCTCTTCCTCGCGGATGGCCGTGCGGATGAGCGCGCACTCCTTGGTGATGACGGCGCGTTCATCGGCGGCGGTCTTGGTCGCGCGGATCTGGCGGATCAAGTCGCGCAGCTTGGACGGCGGCATTTGTGTTTGAGCAAATGGGACTTGTCTATTGAGAAACAGGAAGGACTGAGCCTTCAATCTCAGTCCCAATCATAATCCAACCGTCAGCAAAGTCATCTTCCTGATAACTGTACCATGTCGGCTTTTGATGAGGGGGGGGGAGGAAGGGGTTTCCAGCTGAGCTCAGTCTCTCAATCGCGCTCAGGTTTGGCATGAAGAGCTTTCTGAAGGCGTTTGCAGTGCGCTCGCTGGTCATTCTGCCGCTCGCCATCACGCTGACAGACAGCGTCGCAAGCGTTGCAGGAGTCCAAGGCCGATCCATGCAGGTGATGATGATCATGGGTTGCTGAATACGAGTCGCAGGTTGTTCTAGTTCTTGGTTGTTCGTGTGGACTGATCCCCGTCTCGCCGTGGAACTGAACTGTCGCACGCACAGCCAACGCTCAATCCAGACATTGCGGTCGATCACATCCTCTTGGACAAGTGGTCGGTGCGAGACCATCGGCACCGGCGCGGCGAAGTCGTCGTGCTGTGGTCAGTTTCGAATCACTGTTTCGTTCCGTCTTGGCACTCTTCAAGCCAAACGACCTGTGTGCTGTTCTCAGCATATCTGACAATGATTTTGCGTTGGTGGATACCTTTTTTATTTATATTTATTTTAACAAACGCAGGTCGCCCGATGAACCGACTGTGGCGGTGATCAAGCGAATCATTGCGCTTGAAGGCGATGTGGTCAAGACGCTCTCGTACAAGGATCCGTTTGTTAAAATCCCCCGTGGGCACTGCTGGGTGGAAGGCGACAACCACATTCATAGCAGAGACAGCAACACATTTGGCCCGGTATGAGACACGTTCATTTATCGTGCTGGTGCTCGTGGAAACGTCCCAATGTTGCTCAGATGTATGATTTCACCAACACAGATACCTGTCGCTCTTATCGATGCTCGAGCGACTCATGTTATCTGGCCACCTGCGCGGATACAAAAGATTGAGACTGTTGTGAGTCCCGATCGAATTGAGCGGTACGGCCGTGCCGGTCGGTGACCCGCAAAGCACGGAAACACCAAGCATTTTATTCGTTTCGCTTCCTGTACAACAAATCAAAGCTGTAGTTCAATGATGCCATCAGATATTGAGCGATTTGTATTGCGTTGGGCTCTGACGTTTTGATTGGCTCGCTGGGGAAGGTTAAAATCAGGAAGCATGTATTTGCACAAAAGGAAATCAACGGGGGGGGGGGAAACTGCAAGAAGATAGCAAACACGCATGACAGGCACAGCCAAACCAAAACGTGGAAGAGGGCTCAGAGATGATACAAGGAAAACTTAACAGACAGGAAAGCGGCCGCAAAAAAAACAAAAAATCATGCAGCACGCCAAAACAATCAAAAACAGCAAAACCAAAAGAAAACATCACGCCAAAGATCGTGCTTTGGAGGATGAGTAAAAAAAAAATCGCAACAGCAGTAATAAAGCACAAATGCACAACGCACAAGGGCTGAGAAGGAACCAATCTCAACCATCACAAGAAAAAACAAGAAACAAAACTAAGTGTAATATGTTCACTCATCGCGCACGGAGAGGCGATGAAAGGGGCGAAGAACTGCCCGGAATGGACCGTCTGGTGTCTGTCTCCGCCTCGGGTGTGGAGCAGGCAGAAGATTCGCGCAGTTGCGGCAGGCCAGGGAGCACTCGCAAGGTGCCCTTCTCAACCTCCACGGTGGATCGCGTTGTGTCTTTCGCAGTCACATCCTTCTCAACGGGCAACACCTCGGGCGCGGCTGCCTCCACTGACGATGCAGATGGCTGTGAGCGCTTGGCTGCGACGGGCGACGCAGTGCTTGCCGGCTTGATGTCTGTCGTCCTCCGGTGCTTTCGGTAGGAAGCAAGCGCAGACACGAGTCCAACCACCAGCATCACACCAGCACCAACACCCAAGAACTGGAGCTGCTTGGCTGTCAGGATGGCAATCTTGTGCGAGGTCGTTGTTGCGTCTGGCTCGACGGCGTCCTCTGGATGAGATGCGGCTGCTGCGGCTGCTTCTGCTGCGGCGGGTTCTGGCGCAACGCCACGGCGGCCGTGACTCGACACGCTCGAGTCGTCAGAAGAAGCAACGACCCGCTCGACCGTTTGCTCGGGCCGTGGTTCGTTCAAGTCCAGCGAGCCGACCTGGGTGATAATCTCAGTAATCTCAAAGTCCTCCACAAAGCCATCGACTTGATACGACAAACCCTCTTCCGGCGGCGACATGGAGTTGAAGATTTGATGCAAGTGGGGAAGCTCGCGACGACGATTGTGCAGCGCTTGCAAATCAACATGCTTGATAATGATGCGCTTTGGCTGCTCGCGCTCCTGTCGAGCCTCCAGGGCCAATTGCTGTGCTCGCGATTCCCGCGCCGCCTGCTGACGCGTTTCGTGCGACGCGAAATGGGCCTTGAGAGCAGGGCTGCGAACTTCATTGTACAAGGCCAGCTCGTTCTCAATTTCCTGGTCCATGCGCTGAGCAATGATGGCGTCGGCATACGCTGGGAAGAGTTCGCGAATCTCATCGTCCGAGAGCGGCTTGGGCGCAAAGAGCTCGGCGTCTCGACGCTTGAGCTCGGCCACACGAGCATTCTCAAGCTCGACCCACTCGGCTTCCAGCTGGGCGTGGTGCTCTGCGGATGGGGAAAAGCTGGGATCGAGGTCGAAGGGCTTGATGGTGTAAGCTGTGGCCTCGTAGAGCTCCCTGCTAGCCTGCATGCCTTCCTCTCGTCTACGTGCGCGGGACGCTTGCTCCTCGGTGCTGTTGTTCTCGGGACGACCAATTACGTAGATGGTAACGTTGCGCGGTTCGCAGTCGAGGGGGCACGAGACGAGCGTCTCCTTGTACTGGAAGAGCGTGGGACCGGCGCCCTGAACAACCAGGTCGCACTTGCCGTCGCCGCACGTCGGGCACGCCCCGCAGTCGGCCCAGCAGTTCTGGCACGTCTCACGACCATTGCACACTTTGTCGCCGCACGAAATGCACTCGCCGCAGTCGTTCGGGCACGTATCGCAGTGCTCGTTTCCGTTGCACACGCCGTCGCCGCACGACGGGCAGACGCCGCAGTCATGTGGGCACGAGCGGCAAGTTTCGTAGTCGGTCGAGCAAAAGCCGTCCCCGCACACGCGGCAGGTGCCACAGTCGACCGAGCAAGACTCGCAGGACTCTGTCGCGTCGCACTTGCGATCGCCGCACACACTCCGCGCAGCTCCTGCGCCAACCAGCGTCATTCCTGTGCTTGGCGACGAGCCCGCCCTTCCCGACTCGCAAAACAGGTGGCTTGTCGGCAGGAATTGCATCTTGATGGTGGCCAGGTAGGATTCCGCCGACGCATCGTCAGCGACGCTCAGTTTCACTCCGCGGCAACCCGGGGATGCCAGCTCTGTCGCGAGCGCCGTGTATGCGTTAAAGCAGCTTGCCAAGCAGACTGTTGCTTGATTGAGGTCTGTCATGGTTCGGGGGAACAAAAACACAGATTAGTCACTTCAAAAGCCACCTGCAAACTTTTTTTTTTCTCCCCCTCGTTTCACTGCTTTGTTGCTGCAATGCGCTGCGTCAACACAAAAACACAAGAAAGCACATCTCCACCATTGAAAAAAAAAAGGGGCATCAAACCATTAAAAAAAAAAGAAAAAAAAAAAGCCAGCCAGCCTTAATAAAGGCTTTTTCAATGGTAGATTGATTGGGTGAACATTATAACATTGCTGTTTTTTTCTCAATCACACCCAGTATCACAAAAAAAGACAAGATAGAATGAGATAGAATGAGATAGAGTCAGATAGAGTCAGATAGAGAGATAGAGAGAGAGAGAGAGAGAGAGCACAAAGAAACAAAAAAAAAAAAAAAAAACCCACACTCGAAAATTCCTCCTCTTTGATTGATTATTGATTTTTTGATTTTTTTTTTTTTTTTTTTTTTGGATTTGAGGAAAAGAGAGCGAAGAAGACGAGAAAGCGAAGGCAATGAAAAGGAATCAAAGAGAGGAAAGCGAAGCGAGTATGGAAGGTGGAGTGGAAGGGGGGGGTGGAGTGGAGTGGAAGCGGGGTGGACGGACCATTCGAGTGGCCGAGACAGGCGGAGCGGTAAGCAAGAGAGAGGACTTGACCGCGGCAGGAGGCAGCGTCGCGTCGCAGTCCCAGCTCATGCTCAGTCTGCTGCTGCTGCTCCTGCTGCTGCTGATGCTGATGCTGCTCGGCACCGGCAGAGTGGAGCGAGGCAGCAATGTGGCCGTTGAGCAAGGCGAGGTCGGCAGCCCACTCGACTTGCACCCGCGCAGACACTTCGCCGAGCGCTTGCACCTCGGCCAGCGCACGAAGCTCGTCCACGTCAGAGGGGGCGGGCTTTGGTGCAACCATGGCGTCGACGAGGACTGGAGCGAGAACAGAAGGGGCGACCACCAGCGCCGCCAGCACGAGCGCCAGCAAAGATGAGGATGCGGATGAACGGGATCGCATTGGAAAAAGAAAAAAAAAGAAAAAAAAAAAAGAAAAAGAAAATGACTGGGTTTTTATTGTAAATGAAAGCGTCCGTCGTTCTCACAGTGACTGAGATATCAGCAGTGATTCAAAGTAGAAGCTCACTGCATGCAGTTGCGAAATTGTCAACGTGTGACTGAGTGAACGAGTGACGACATTTTGAGCGCTTGTCTCAGTCTAAAATCCCATTGTTTTGGAGTATTTGTGTTTTGAGGTTCGTTTGAGAGTTGCTGTGCGTTGAGCTCCCGCCCCCCGGTTGTTGATGGCCTCGTCAGACCCGTGTGCTTGGACGCTGTGCTTGACGGTCGAGGGGGCGAGTCTGAGGAGCGTTGCTTGGAAGGAAAGGCATCGGGAATGCTGGACACTTCTGCCTTCGTTCGTCCCGCCGCCATCAGTCTCAGTCCGACGCTGTTCACTCCTGTTTGAAAAGGGATGATGCGAAAGAAAGAGAGTGGGAATTGGGTTGAGGAAGTGATCAGGGTCCGGTCCGGGGGGTGGATACCAAAAACAAGGGCTTGCATTCACTCCATCTTTTGTTTCGCTTGCTCGGAATGATAGGTCAACCATGGAGCTTCGTAGTATGACGGAGAGACAGCGCGAGTTGTATGACCAAGTCAAGAACGCGGATGGAGAGCTCAAGCAAGGGAAAAGCCCGAGTTGATTGGAACATCACAGTGTGATACTGACGAACGGACTGGGTTGACAGATTGGATGGGAATCGGATTGGCAATGTTGAAGTGCAGGCGATTGCTGAGGCACTCAAAGTGAACACGACGCTGACCCAGCTCGAGTAAGGCATCTCACTGTTACTGAAGCATCCACGAGTGGGTCATCCAACGGAGGACGTTCAGAATGCTCACTGATCAAAGGGATGGACAGGTTGAGTGACAATCAGATTGGCCATGCTGGAACGAAGGCAATTGCTGAAGCACTCAAAGTGAACACGACGCTGACTAGGCTCAGGTATGGCATCTGATGCATATGAGTGGGTGAGACATGACAGTACGAGTAGCTCACTGATGCAAGGAATGGAGCAGTCTGAGTGGCAATCAGATTGGCTATGCTGGAGCACAGGCAATGGCACTCACGACGCTGACTGTGCTCAGGTAAAGCATCTCCCTTTGACTGTTGCATGTGAGTGTGATTCCAGAGAGGGCGTGAAGCGTGCTCACTAATGAAGGAGATGGTCAGTCTGGGTGCGAATCAGCTTGGCGATTCTGGAGCTCTGGCAATTGCCGAAGCACTCAAAGCGAACAAGACGTTGACTGCGCTCGAGTAAGGCATCTCAATGTGACTGAATCATCCACGAGTGGGTCATCCAGCGGAGAGCGTTCAGAATGCTCACTGATGGAGGAGACGGACAGTCTGCAACTGAATCAGATTGGCACTTCTGGAGCGCAGGCGATTGCTGAGGCACTCAAAGTGAACACGACGGTGACTTATCTTGGGTAAAGCATCTCACTTTGACTGATGCATCCACGAGTGGGCCATCCAGCGGAGGACGTTCAGAATGCTCACTGAGGATGGACAGTTTGGATGGGAATCAGATTGGCGATGCTGGAGCTCTGGCGATTGCCGAAGCACTTAAAGTGAACACGATGCTGAAGGGGCTTCTGTAAGACATGTTACGTTGACTGAAACATGCCCGTGAGTGATGCAACAGAAAGAATTCAGAGTGCTAATGAACGGAGAGGACGGACAGTCTGTACGCAAATCAGATTGGCGATGTTGGAGCGCAGGGGATCGCTGCAGCACTCATGGTGAACACGACGTTGAAGGCGTTCCCGTAAGTTACTGTGCGTAAAGTCATGCCTTGCTACGTCGTCATCCTGCTCACCCAATGTTATGACAGCCTTGCCTACAATTGCATTGGCCATCTTGGTTCTCAAGCGATCGATGAGGCACGCAAACGCAACTGCGGATGTCTGGTTGAGTAAGTTTGATCTTGCCAATCACAGCCGTTGATGCTCAGACAAATGTTTCTCTCACCGATGGAGTGGCCACTGACTGATCATGCCTGGCTCCCAGAATTGGCGATCAGATCAACCCTCTTGCATTCTCCTTACTTCCACGATTGGCGAGTGCTGGAGACAGTCACACCGTGTTTGGCATGCTGACCAGCGGGTTGGAGCTGGAGAATCAGCCCGCATCTCTTCCAGCGCTACCAACCGAGATTGCCGAGCTCATTATGGACAAGGCGCATTACTGGCAAGGCTTGGAGAAAACCAAACGATGGAATTTTCATGTCGATACCCCCGACTGCGTTCTGAAAGTTACTGTGCCTCAAGAAGATTCAATCCGTGTGAAAGTAATTCAAGTACTTCGTGAAAGGAAGCAGCCTCCCAATAACATCGGTGACTGTGTTTTGAATTTGACTGTCCGAGATGAACAAGGTACTGTTCAGTACGAGTGTGCTGTGCACCCGACTTTTGTCAGTTCAAACCTTGCGCTTGCGACAATCAGGCAGGCGAGTCATCCCATCATCCAGCAAATGCGTGAGGGCTGGGAAGTTCAACTTCGACCCAGCACGTTTGCCCTCTATGTGCTATTGGAAAGACTTTATGTCGGATATACTTGTATCTAATGCCACATTTTTTTTTTTTTTTTGGGGGGGGGGGTAAACGCCCTCCGGTAACCAATAAATGGAACGTTCCAAACCTGCAACCTTTATGAGAACAAGCACCATCCTCCAAGCGCACTGAAAAGTTTGGTTTCTCCACAGCCGGAACGAAATCAACCCTGTTAGATCTATTGCGAAGTGCCAGCACTTGCAACATGAAACGTCGTTGCCCAGCAAACGCAGGATCAAAAAACAAATGCAAAAAACCTGCTGGACGGCTTCGGTCTCATTGACGCCTTGATTCTCATCGCTGCTACTACGCGCACCTCTTGCTTTGTAACAGAGACAACCCCAGTGTTGTTGTCTTTCAACGCCGGGTTTAGTTCACCCTCCCCGCTCCTCCAATTGCTCAACTTGTTCAGCTGTTATCATTTGGCTTTGGATGACACGGACTTGCATTCCGCGTGAGATCTTTGCACATTGCCTTCCCACTACCATAAACGGGTGTCGATGAAGTAAGAACGACGTAAACACTGCACGTCAACAAACAGTCACATTTCTGGTAATCGTCCATTTTGCTCCACCCCGCTCGCACCCGGGTTGCTCCCTTCCGCTGAACCCCCCCCCTCGCCCTCTCTCTCTCTCCAACCTGCTGTGTTGGCGTCTTGGTGTGCTTCCCCACCCACCACGGTCTTGGTTTGCGCTGAAGAAGGTGTTCTCGAAAATTGGATCTGCTTGCTCAAGATCTAACGCCCACCATATTTGGCTTTGTTGTGTTTGTTTAAAAGCGCGATTCAAGCAAAATTCAAACCGCTCAGTCTTGGTTCTTTTGAATTAGTTGATCTCAACCCTCTTCAACCAACTTGACTTGTCTCGCGTCAGGCCAGCAACCCGGAACCAACATCAACAACGAAAAACAAAACAAAACATGCAGTTTACGAAGCCAGTTCCGCTGCCGCCGGGCCCGTCGTTTGTCGTCGCGTCGCAGGCGCCGGTCGGCTCGTGGTCGTGGTCGCACACGTACGCCTACAATGCGAACGGCATGCGCGGTGACGACGGCAGCACTGGCCACGCTGGCTCGCACGGCATGGGCACCGGTGCGAATGGTTTCCGTGGCGGCGACGGCACGCCCGGTCTGCGTGGTCAGGACGCAGGGAACATTACTCGCACGATTTTCGCAGACGAAACCTCAAACCAGACCGTCCTTGGCGGCGGCGGCAGCACCTCGGAAGACCGCTGCACGCTCGGCGATCCCTCTACGTCCATCTTCATGAGCGCCATCGGTGGCAACGGCGGCCGTGGCGGCGACGGTGGTCGAGGCGGCGACGGTTCCATGGGATACCGCGGCACAGACGCGACCCAGTACTCGAGCGGCGGCAACGGCGGCCCTGGTGGCGACGGTGAGTCGCTTTCTTCTCGCTTTGTTTTTTAAGTTGTTGTTCTGGTGAATGTGTCGTGATGGTGTGTCGATGAGCAAGTGTGAGGGATTCGGTTGTGACGTGTAAACTGTTTGTTTCGCATTTGATCTTTGACCGTCTTGCTCCCTTTCTCTCTCTCCTTTTCCTCCCTCGTCGCTCCCTCTCTCCCTCTCTCTCTTTCTTTCTCTCGTCTCCCTGTCTTTCGGTCTGCTTGCTTCGCTCTGCTTGGGAGCGACGAGTGGCTGCCTTGGAGTGGCTTTTGTTTTTGTGGTCTATTTTCGTCTTTTTTTTTCTTTTTCTAAGATCCACACTTCCAAATATGACTTTTTCGTTCGATTTGAATTTTTTCAATGAATTCTTTATTATTCATGTTTTTTAACTTTTATTATTTATTTTTTTTTAAAAAAACTCGTATTTTCAATTCCCATCGGTGGGTTTTAATGCATTTCAGCCGTTGTGTTGCTTTGAAGCGTTCTCTGAGAGTGAGTCGCATTTTCTTGCTTTCTTTCTCTCTCTTTCTCTCTCTCTCTCTCGCTGTTTCTTCATCTGTGTTTCTTGTGGCTGATTCTCTTTGGTGCAGCCACACTGGCGGGCGGGTGACTTGGCACTCCTTTGGTGGCAATGATTCACCAGTCGGGTGACCGGCGTTGTGTTTTTCTTTGGTTTTTTTCTTTGGTTCGCCCCCCCCCCTCCGCTTCTCTCTCTCTCTCTCAATGTTGCGGTCTCACATGAAAGGAGTCTGAGATTACCAAACATCAAAAACAGTGATGGACGTAGATGGGGTATCACATCAGCAGACGCAAAAAATTTGGATGAGCTGGTCTTTTGTCAACAACTGTTTTCAACAACTGTTTTCACTCACTGCCATTACTCTGATCTGTCCGCCCTTCTGTTCTTTTTTTGTTTGTTTGTTTATTCAGGTGGCCGAGGCGGCGATGGTGGCCGAGGTGGCGATGGTGGCCATGGTGGTCACATTGTGCTCCAGGTCAACGAGCGTGATACGGATCTGCTCATGCTGCTCAAGGATGTGCCCGTCGTTGTGGGTGGCATTGGTGGTGATGGCGGCTACGGTGGCCCTGGTGGTTCGGGAGGCCCCGGTGGCCCCGGTGGCTCGAGCTACAGCTGGACCACGTACGAGACGCAGTACTCGACCGACGCGAACGGCAATTCCTACTCGACGACCGTCTCAGTCTCTCACACCAATCCCGGTGGTTGGTCGGGCCCGTCGGGCTGCTCTGGCGCTTCTGGCGACACTGGTGCATCTGGTTACAACGGCAACAATGGCAGCTTTGGCATTCCCGTCACCTCGGCCGATGATGCAAGCATGGTGATTGCCACCTACCCGCGGCCGTACGAGCTCAACCTGCGCAACGTTGCGATGGCCGACACCAAGGCGTACGGCATCATTGAGCCGACCGCGACCGTGGCCGTCGAGGTCGAGTCCCAGAATGTGGGTGGCATGCCAACCCCCGGCTACCAGGATGTGGTGTTCACCATCCGCGACAACCAGTGGGTGAACTTCAATCCTGCCACTGAGTCTCGGCTCGTGCCGCGCAGCATTCCTGCCGGTGGCTTGGCCAACCTCTCGGCCCCGCAGCACATCACCGTGCCCGACGTCAGTGGCCCGTCGCGTGGCCTGCCGCTGTACGCCCCTGCGCAGCTCGAGCACCGCGCCACGGTGACGCGTGTCAACCAGGACTTTTACCACATCCGCGGTCAAGACACTCCCTTCCGTGTCCGGTTCCCCCTCGAGCTTTCTGCCGTTGTCGGTGCCGAAGCCATCATTCCAGGCGCCGAAGCCCCGATTGCCTTGCGTGTCAAGAACATTTCTCTCAAGCCCATGGGTCTGAACTCTGAGACCCGTCGCTTGATCCTGGCACACTTGCGCCTGCTCGTGACCAAGGATGTCTTTTTGACGGCCGACGGCGTGTTGGTGCTCACCAACCCGCCAAACCCGGAAGACTATGCCCTCTCCGGTTTGCCCGACACGCTTCCCTTCCCCGAAGGCGACATTGTGCTCCGCGACAAGAACGGCAATCGCATGACCCTGCTTGGCGGCTTCACCCAAGAGATTGCCGAATTGATGCCGGGTCAGGTGTGCTACATTGCGGGCACCGTTGCTTTTGGCAACCCGGACACCCCGATGTACACCAAGGTCCACATGCAGGCCACCCTCGGTGAGGGTCGTCTTCTCGCGGCAGACCAGCTGCAGCTCATCCACCAGCGCCCGTGGTCCATCCAGCTCTGCGAAGCGTACAACCGCAGCGACTCGAACGACATTCTTCTTGTGGTCAACAACCTCTCCAAGGCCGAAGAAGTCACTGCCTGGGACAACATTGCGCGCACCTACGGCATTCGCTTGGCCAAGTGGAACATTTCGCTGTACACCGGTCTGACGCTGCGCCACGTCAAGATGAGCGGCACCTCCCTCGAGCAAGACTTTTCCGGCAAGACCATCATTGTCCTGAACAACCCTTGCATGGAGGGCGAGAATCGCGACCGCATTCCCTTGCAGAGCATGCCGACCGGCGAGCTCATTGCCACCGCGCGTGGTCCCCGCGGCATTCGCTTCTACGTGCCCGGTCGCATGGATCAGGCCGATGCTCAAAACCACCTCGTTCCCCTCGATGTCTGGGAGTGCATGGCTGGCTACACTAGCGTGAGCAACTTCCTCAATCGCCCCGACGAAGCCGAGATTGGCCCCTTCCCTCGCGGCACCGAGATCGCCAAGGACATTGAAAACACCTTCTGCATGCAGATTCTGGCGCGTGGCAACAAGGTCCAGCGCCTCCATGCCATCCTGCACAAGCGTCCGGGCATTATTGCCATTTACGAGCCACTGAACCTGTACGTCCCGATCGCCGTCATCCGCCTGGTCGGCGCATTCGTCCGCCTGACTCAGGTGCCCGCGAGTGCCGATGAGCCAATCACCTCGTTTACCGTCGTTAGCAGCGCCCACACTGTCACCTTCAGCGACTTGCCGGCAGACCCTCCTTCGACCGACCCCAACTACATTGCCACGCCGCCGGCCTGCCGCGTCTGGTACCCCATCGTTTGCCAGACCATCCTCGAGCTCTCGCGGGAGCACGTCCAGAAGATGCACCAGACCGCCGCTCACCACGAGTTCCAGCACCACCAGTATGTGCAGAGCCAAACCCGGGCCGCGCCGTTGCCCCAGCAGCCCAACGCGCCGCGCGCATCTGTGGCCGCCGTCAAGCTGCCGGCTGTCGTGGCGCCTCGCCGCTTTAGCCATCGTCTCACCTCGTCGCTCTCGACTTCGTCCAGCAGCACCAGCGGTGTCGGCTCCGATCCCGCCACCCCTGGCGCTCCCGTGTCGCCCTCTCCCTCTTCTGGTGCGGAAGACGACGGCGTTCCCGCTGCCGAGAAGATTGCGCAAAAGGGCGTCATTAGCGGCTGGCTCCAGGTGGCTGCTGGTGCCAAGGGCACTGCTTTCTCCGAGCGCTTTTGCGTGCTCGAGTCGACCCCGACCTGCGTGCTGAACACGTACTCGAGTGCCAACCTCGAGACCGTGACCAGCACCATCGCTTTGGACACGGTCATTGTCGTGGCTGGCGGCAAGCCCAAGCGGCCCCAGTTCTCCATCATCAACGCCATGACGGATGCTGGCTCGGTGACTGTCCGTCCGAGCGAGCAGCACTCGCCCACTGCCAACCCCGCCATTGAGGACTGGCTGGAGGAGCTGTACAATGTCATTACCAACTCGCGCCCCGGCAAGGTCATCCCCACCTTGGCCCCTGCGGACGAGACGGTGGTGCAGATTGGCGCCGAGTTCAAGCCCGGCGATGAGGCCACCAGTGTCTCTACCGCCGCCATGCAGCTCGAGTCGTACACGTCGACGGTTGCCAACCTCAACATTGCCGGCGCCCGTGTTCACCGTGAAGCGTGGTTCTCGCACGAGCGCGCGGCACGCATTGTGGTCTCGTCGGCTCGGTGCTGCTGCGGCGGCCCGTCCTCGGAAATGCTCGTTAGCCAGGCCACCAAGCTCGCCTACACGCTGTCTCGCCGCTACCCCGGCAACCGCTTTATTGTGGTGCACGAGTACGACGCTCAGATGATTACGGACGGCATGTTTGCCAAGTACATGGTCGGCTCGATCTTTGTCTTCCGCTCGCTCGAGAGCAAGCGCGCAAACGCTACCTATCTCTCCGTGGCCGACGACTTTATTCACACGGCAGAGTTTGTGACCAGCGCGCAAAACCAGTTCAACATGCTCAAGAGCTTGCCGCTGAAGCGCAAGTTGGCCCTGCTGCCGAGGCGCGACGCCAACTGCCCGAGCGCCGAGGACTGGGCATTGGAGACTCGCGCGACCAGCCCCATTGGCCTTGTCTTCTCTGCCATTCTGTCGGATCTGGCTGATGAGCAGGCAGCTCTGCGCAATGCAAAGTGGGTTGGCGAGCTCAGCTCGTCGTACGTCAACACGCAGCTCGATGCTCTGCGCACCGTGCTCGATTTTGCCTACTTTGACGAGGGTGCCTGCGTGGCAGATGGCGCCGCCGAGCAGCTCATTGTGCAGTTGCTGGGCAGCATTCTCTTCCTTGCGAATGCCACCAAGAACTGGGCCGATCGCCTCCTGCCCCGTCGTCGCTCCACCCTCGTGGCCAAGCTCACCACCGACCTCGTCATCAAGGCTGCCAAGACCACCCTCTTCCGTCTCGGCAACGGCCAAGACGCGCGCAACCGTGCCTCTGCCGTGCAGCGTGCCTCCTCGACCATCCAAGCCGCAAACAAGCGCGCCAACCCCCAGCAGACTGCCGGTGATCTCTTGCACGAATTCTGCTTCCCTAGCTTTGCTGCCAGCGCCAGGCGTGACAACTTTGCCGCAGACTTTGCTGGCAAGCACCGCAAGTTCCGTCTGCACCACTACAAGACGGACAACCTCGTCATGTCCATGGAAGAGTTTGGCAGCCGCCGTATGAACGCCAACTTTGGCCGTCCCGTCATCGAGGAGCTCAACCTTTTCGAGACTCCCGAGCAGCGTGTCCGTGCTGTCGAGGCGTACATGGGTCGTGCCGACTAAAATAAAGCGGCAAAGGTTCGTGTGTTTGTGTGTGTGTTTGTGTTGTTTATTTGTTATTGTTTGTCAGCGAGTCGTTGCTGGTCAAATAGTGTTTCAGTGACTGTGTTTGTGAGATGACTTTGATGTTGGATCTTGAAAGTGAAATAAACTCTTAGAATTGTGAATTTCAGCTTCTCTCCGCTCTACTCGCGACCGCTGACAGAGCACAATCAGCCACAACCCTTCCTTTCCATTCTAGAGCTCGATTCATCACTGACTCGACCCGACATTGAGCTCGGGCGCGACTACATTTTGATCCTTTTTTGTTCGTTTTTGTTATTTCATCCTCTGTGGCCTCGTTCCGAATGAGCCAACCCTCCCCTTTTTTTTTCTTGTTTTCCTTCATGTTTCTTTTGTCTGTTTCTGAGATTCATCGAGCTCGAGCTCGGTGCGCATCGTCACTAGATAGCCTTACAGTATTCTCGTTTCTTTCGCACCTTTGTTCTCGTTTCTTCCATTCATTTTTTGTGTTTCATATTTTATTTTCTATTTTCTGAGCTTTGTCGCTTCTTCTTGTTTTGTTTTGCTCAGTCCACACATTGATCATTGTCGTTTTTGCAACATGGCTCAATCGATCGCTCAATACAAGCTTGCCATGAAGATGGGCTGGCGTCGCGCTCTCTCCCAACTGCTCCGGTACAGCAGCAACACTGATGTAGCGGCCCCTTCTTCCACATTCCCAAGCAGTCTACTCGGGGAGAGCGGGCGGGCGGGGGGGCCAGGTTGCGGCTGGGGGAGAGAGAGTAGAGACAGAGGCAATGGAAGAGAGGGGAGATCTTCACTCACTCACTTTCACGCACTCACTCACTCACTCACGCACTCACTTTCACCCGCTTGTCTGCCTATGTTCGTTTTGCTCCTTGGGTGCTACAGTGAGTCAGACATTCGCGGTGGTACGCTCGTCGGCGAGGATCAGTTTGGCAACAAGTACTATGAGCGACCAGACCATGTCTTTGGTAGGGAAGCTTGGAAACCATTTCATACGAAAGCGAAAGGAGAGCGAGTTCAAATTGTAGTGGATTTTGAGGAAGCGGCGGTTGGCGGGGTTGGCGGGGAAGAGAGGGATTGCGCATGTTCATACATTCAGCGAGAAGTCCAGACGAAAAGCGAACGAGCCCACTTGTCCCAGGATGTTGAAGTGTTGTCGATGCTACAAACACGAAACATGGCTCATCTATTATATGTATAGGCCTGAACCGCTGGGTCGACTACGCCAAGGAGAAACACTACTACTGCTACGATGGCAGCAAAATCCCACCGGAATGGTAGAACCTGTCATTGCGTCCTGTGTTTGTGCTGGGCTTGTGTTTGGCATTCTGCCAATTGTGACAAAGTGAGGAGCAGAGAGAGCCATGTGACTGAAATGCTTGCGGGTTTTCGTGTTTGTTTGTTTTGTTTTGTTTTTGTTTTTGTTGCAGGCATCGCTGGATTCACAACATGTGCCAGGAGCCGCCGCAGTCGGATCCAAAGATGCTCTATCGCCCCTTCTTCCAGGAGGCATACCAGCCAAACCCGACCGGCACAGCCAAGGCCTACATGCCATGGAGCACCACCAAGGCAAAGATCGAGGCCTGGGATCCAAACGCGCCTGCCAAGCAGTGAAACAGACTCGAAAATCCAGCAGTGCTTTTCGCGTTTCTCTCTTTAACTCTGTTTGTATGTCGTGATTTCCTTTTTTTTGTTCAAAGTAATACTACTCGGCCATTGTTTTGCATTCAGAATATTGCGAAACTGGCAGTCATCCACCTCCGCCAACCAACGCAGGTCAACAAACTGACTTTGCTCGGTGCTAATGGAGGGTCTCTGCGACTCCAGTGCACCTTGGGAGATGGGGAGGTTGTCTCGATCACTGAGCAACTCAAGTCTTGACCATTTTTCAATCATTTCGTAGTTTTCTCAATTGGTCAGACATAGCGCAAAATCACGTCCCTTGAAAGGCTTTGTTGTTTTTGTTTGTTTGTTTTTTTCGCTTTCTCAGACATGGTTTCTCGTTGGTATTCGTATTATGTTGTTTTATTTCTTCTTTTCTCAGACATGTCACTCTTGTTGTTCTCGTTCGCCGCGTCGATCTCGTCCTGCGACGGTCCCTGGCGAGCTCGGCATTCCCATTCCCACCATCAGCACGATGAGCCCTGTGCTCGAGTCGCGCATCCTTGCATCGCACGCATTGCTGGACGCTGCAGCGATCGGCGACCTCCACGCGCTCAGCCGCATCATCCTCGCGTCCACAGCACCACCACTCCAACCACCACTCCAACCACCACTCCAACCATCATCGTCAACATCATCCCAAGCACCACAAGCACCACAAGTGTCGCATGCAGCCTCATCGCAGGCAGGCACACCCGTCGAATCTGCGAGATCTCCACACATTCGACTCGTCGTCGCGCTTCCAGCACAGCAGCAGCAACAACAGAACTCCATCCCGAGCTACTTGCAGCGACCTCGTTCTGCTGCTGCTGCTGCTGCTGCTGCTGCTGCTGCGTCGGTCGAGTCGGTCGCAGTGGTCTGCTCGGAAGCCCTGCCTGTGATCCTCCGTCTCGCTGCGGCACTCGCGACCACCACTCCAGTGACCTCAACCACGGTCGCCAACAGCATAAACAGTAGTATTAGCAGTAGTCATAACAGTAATAGCAATGGCACGAATCATCATAGGCAGAGACACCGACCGCCATCCCCGCCAACGCCAATGGTCGCCCAGCCAAGGCTACATGGACAAGGAAGGCAGTCCAAGTCAACCATGATGATGGAACGGCCAGACAAGGCGGAAGCTCTGACGTCGAGTTCCGACGTTGCTGGATTATTGCAACAGCTCGTTGCTGCGACTTCACGAAATTCCACGCTCGCAATCGTGAGCTCGGGCCATGCATCGTCAAGCACATCGCTCGTACTCGCTCCAGAGCCAGTGCGCGCTATCCCTGCAGCAATAGCAGCGCCCACTCCAGAACCAAGATCTGCCACTCCGGTTCGTACTGTCACACCGCCCGTCACTCCGACGCCAATGTCTCCCAACGATACGCCGAATCTCCCTGCCGCCATCAACGGAGTGACTGCATTGCATGTGGCAGCCGCCACCAACCGACTTGCTATTATGAATGTGCTCTTGTCGCACGCGAAATGGCTCGCTGCAGAGCAAGACCAGTTTGGCAACACTCCACTCCACCTGGCCGCGGTTACTGGGCATCTTGCGGTGGTGGAGCGGTTGCTGCAGGAGTCTGGCACCAACATCAATGCTGCCAACGCCCTCGGCCGCACGGCGTTGCACTTTGCCGCCGCCAACGGCTGGCACATGCTCATTCCAGCCTTGCACCAACACGGCGCTCATCTCGACGCTCGCGATGGCAACCACCGAACGCCACTGTTTGTTGCGCTGCTCGCGGGTCAGACTGCCGTGGCCGAGCAGCTCATTGCGTGTGGTGCCGATGTCCACGCCTGCGACAATCTCGGAGCCACGCCGCTTCTGTACGCTGTGACGGGCCGGAGGCTGGAACCGCTCATCCAGCTGTTGTTGGACCGCGGTGCAGACACAAACGCAAAGGACATGCGCGGATTCACCCCGCTTTCAACCGCCGTGTCGAACAACCTGCCCGGCGCCGTTTCCCGCCTCCTGCAAGGCGGCGCCAATCCAAACTTACCCGGTCATATGGGTCGTACTGCACTCAACCGTGCGTGCACTTTGGGCCAAGTGGAGATTGCACATGCGCTCCTTGAAGCAGGGGCAAACCCGGCGATTGCCAGTGACGCTGGCGAAACCCCTCTCCATGCTGCGGCGCTCAATGGCTCGATTCCGCTTGTGGAAGCGCTGCTTCGGCACGGAGCCCCGCTTGATTGCTTGGCCGCGAACGGTAAATCGCCGTTGCACATGGCTTGCATCAATGAGAACGGCTCGCCTGTGGTCTCGCTGCTGGTCGAAGCAGGGGCAAACGTCAACGCTGTGACACGTGATGGCGAAACACCGCTTGCTATTGCCGCCTCGAATGGATGCCGTGCAACGGTTGATCGACTCTTGAAGGCCGACACCATTCGGCTTGATGCGTTCGCGCGGAATGGATGCACGGCGTTGCATCTCGCCCTCTTGCATCGGCACGAGTTTATCGCCTTGTCCTTGATCAACGCCGGCGCTGGCATTGACTTTCCCGACTCGAATGGCCTTCTCCCTCTGCACCATGCCGCCGCGGCTGGATTTCACCGTGCAGTGACCCTTTTGACAACCCGCTCCAACAACGCCGATATCAACACCCGCGACAGGCTTCATGGCTGGACGCCGCTGCTCCATTCGGCCAAGTGCGAGTCCGACAAGCCTCTCAAGATGCTGCTGTTTGCACCAGGCGTAGACCGACACGTGCGAGATGCGCAGGGGCACGATGCGCTCTTCATTGCTTCGCAGCACGGCCGCCACCAACACGTGCGACAACTCTTGTCGCAGGGGTTTCGCCCAGACTCGCCTGCGTCAACCACAGGGTTTAATGCTCTGCACATTGCTGTTCTTCACAACCATCTTGACGTGCTGAATGAGCTGCTGGTGCGCAAACCCCGACTCGACTTGAAGACGGACGCCGGTGCAACTCCCCTGCACATTGCAGCACACTCGCGGTCTGTGAATGCGGTCGCCTCACTGCTTTCTGCTGCCGCGGGCCAGCAGAAATCCAGCTCAAACCCTGTGCTTCCAGAGCTGGTCGATGCGGTCGACGCGACGGGATGTACTGCCCTTCACTACAGCTGCTTTTTTGGGCAAGAGCGTGCAGCAGCCTTGTTGCTGGAGTACGGTGCAAGCGTTCATTTGGTCAACAGCAAGCAGCAATCCGTGCTGCACAGTGCATGCCGCGCCTTGGATGCCGCCGCGTGCAGTCCCAAGGGGTCGTCGGCGCCAGCAGTGTCTGAACGGGATGTGCTCCGCATCATTGTCCTACTCATCTCGGCAGGTGTCGACTACGCAGCCAAGGATGTGTATCAGAAAACAGCATTCGACTACTGCGACCCTGCCTTTGTGCGCGATCGGCTGGGCCCTGCTCTTCAAGAGCTGCAAGAGTCTCAATCTCGAACCGACAAGACCGAGTTTGAGATGCAGCCGCAATCACCGGAAAGTTTCTCGGCAGCACCAGCATTTTCATCGCTTCCTCATCACACCAGCAGCGGCAGCGGCAGCAGCAGCAGCAGCGCTTCACCGCTGGTAGTGTCGTATCGCCACTTTTCCACGACTGCGGCGTCGCGCGGGGCTCACGCGTTGAACTTTGACTTGTTAGCTACCCACAAGGCGTCACCAGCAAGGCATCAGTTTCTTCATCCGCGCGGGCGGTCGGCTGCAGTGTCGAGCCCAGCCGAGTCGGTGTTGTCCTTGGCTGCTCCAAGCACCAGCGGCCCCACGTCCCTCCCGCTTGCAACCTGCCACACACTCGTTCGCGCTTTTGGCAGCAGTGCGCTTCGTGCTGCTGCCTCGCACATGCTGCCAACACGGCAAGATAGCATTTTGCGCAAGCTCGACTTTCCGACCTCGATCGTGCTCCTGTCCTTCCTCACTCCCGCTCGCTACAAGTCCTATGGCTGGGCCATGCAGGTGCTTCGCAGCCGTCGTTGAATTTGTGGCCGAGTGTGTGTGTGTGTCGCATCATCTTCTTCTTCTTTTACAGCTCTTTCTTTTAAGTTATTGATGGAGAATACATTACTTGCTCCTTTTTTTTCTTTTTTTTTTCTTTTTTCCCCATCCGCTGCAGTATTTCCTCTGACTCTAAACCACTTGAACAGTTCCTCAGAGTCATCGCAGACGCTTCCACGCCCCAGTCATCACATCGCATCATTCCGGTAAGGAATCAAAAAGTGGTTGCTTCACGCTTGCAGTCCCCTCCGGTCAACCCACTGAACAGTCCGTTCCTCATAGTCATACCAAACTCTTCCATCATCACATCATACTGTATCGTCCATCACTGATGGATTTTGATTCTGATCCCAGTCTTTCTTTTTTCTTTTTTGAGCTTGTACAAGTATGGCAACCACTCCGACAAAGACGGAAGCGCCGCCGCTGCGCCCGACGCTTGGCAGCAAGCAGATCTCGCTGCGAGGCATCCCGAAGCTCGAGAATGTGGACGAGATCAAGGCGACGTTCATCCGCCACGTCCACGCCGATCTCGCCAAGGATCGCAACGTCGCGACGACCAACGACTACTACCTCGCTCTTGCGCATACGGTGCGTGACCACGTCGTCTCAAAGTGGATTCGCACCCAGCAGACGTACTACAACACCGATCCCAAGGTAACCCCGATGAGCAAATCAAGTCGGTTTTTTTTGTGCCTTGAACAGCAATCATTCAACAGCCGGCTGATCAGGGGGCGGGGAAGCGGGGGGGGGGGAAAGTAGGAGAGAGAAAGAGACAAAGTGAGAGGGACGTCTTGTCGCCCTCAAAAAAAAAAAAAAAGAAAAAAAAAAAAAAGTCGCTTCTCTTCTTTGATCTGTGTTGGGGTTTTTTCGAAAGTGAGAGGGAGGAGGCGGGGGGGGGGGGTTTCGATTTCCACGCTCTTTCTGATTCAAGACGAGCCTTTTGCCTCATGTCCGCCTTGGAGAGGTCGTCGCTCCGCTTGGCTGCCTTTTGGAACAGTGAGAATCCATTGCAAACAACACATCCTTTTTTTTTTTTTTTTTTTTTTGGAAGTGTTCCACAGTGATGAACTGCAGATCGCCGTTGCGTTTGCACTCGCGTTTGCTTCGATGAGATGCGTCATCATCAGTGCGATTGCGTATCTGTGATTCTGCTGTGGGGGTTGGGTTTGGATGTGTGTCTTGTGCATGTAAAGTTACAAAAAAAAAAAAAAAAAAAAAACACGGAAAAAATGGCGAATTTTTAAAATTGAGGGGGTTTTTTGGTTGTGCTCTTTTGTTTTGTTGGGTCGATCAGTGAACTTTGAGTAAGATTCGCTGGCCTGGAACGACCGAATCACTTACTGTCGTAATTGGTTGTGTTTGTATTTTGCGAAAACCAGCGCGTGTACTACCTGTCGCTCGAGTACTACATGGGTCGCTCGCTGTGCAACACGATGGTCAACCTCGGCATTGCCACCGAGTCCGAAGAAGCCATGTACCAAGTACGTCGCCATTCCACCGCAGTCGAAGCCATCCATCCCTGCGTGTCATCGATTGCTCACTCACTCACTCACTCACTGCGGTTGGCTTGCGTTCTGGTTCCATTCCATGTGTATCTGCACAATAGCTTGGTCTCAACATTGAGGAGATGGAGGAATCCGAGGAAGACGCTGGTCTCGGCAACGGCGGCCTCGGTCGTCTCGCTGGTAAGTGAACCCACAAAAAAAAAAAAAAAAATCCGTCGTTTTTCCATTGGCACTTTGCACGCTAGCTTTCTCAAACTCACACACTGGGTATACCCCCCCCCCCAAAAAAAAATGGTATCATCACCTGAATCCTGGATCCAAAACTCTAGCTTGTTTCTTGGATTCGATGGCAACGCTCAACCTCCCGGCCTACGGATATGGCATCCGCTACGAGTATGGCATTTTCAAGCAGCAAATCCGCGACGGCTACCAGGTCGAGCTGCCCGACTCGTGGCTCAAGCGCGGAAATCCGTGGGAGATTGCCCGCCCAGAGTACATGCTGCCCGTCCAGTTCTACGGCCGCAGCGAGCTCGGCCCGGACGGCAAGCACAAGTGGGTTGGCACCCAAACGGTCATGGCGCTGCCGTACGACAGCCCCATTCCCGGCTACAAGACCAACACGGTCAACACGATGCGTCTGTGGTCTGCTCGCTCTCCGAACGACTTTGACCTGTCCTACTGTGAGTTTGTCCGAGCTAGAGAGTCAGAGAAACGATCATGTTTGTAGCGCGCTTGCCTTTCTCACTCGCGCCTTTTTGTCAACACAACAGTCAACCATGGCGACTACATCAAGGCCGTCATTGATCGCAACCTTGCCGAGAATATCTCTCGTGTCTTGTACCCCAACGACAATGTAAGGACCTCGCTCAAAGCATCTTCTACCTCGAGTCACACTCCAACTCACAACCTACTCCCTCCATACCACAACAGTTCTTCGAGGGAAAGGAGCTCCGCCTCAAGCAAGAGTACTTTATGGTCTCGGCCACCCTGCAAGACATTGTGCGTCGCTACAAGGCGGCCACCTTTGGCAGCCGAGAGCTTTCGCGCAAGAGCTTTGACCTCTTCCCGGAGAAGGTCGCCATCCAGTTGAACGACACCCATCCCTCGTTGGCCATTCCCGAGCTGATGCGCATCCTGGTCGATCTCGAAGGCTGCACGTGGGAGTACGCGTGGAAGATTTGCACGGCAACTTTTGGCTACACCAACCACACTGTGCTGCCCGAGGCGCTGGAGCGCTGGCACGTGTCCATGCTCGAGACGCTGCTGCCGCGTCACTGCAGATCATCTACGACATCATTACTTCCACCTGCAGGGTGTCGCGCTTCGCTTCCCGGGCGACCACGACCGGCTGCGTCGCATGTCGCTGATTGAGGAGGACGGCGACAAGCGTGTCAACATGGCCAATCTCTCGATTGTCAACATGGCCAATCTCTCGATTGTCGGCTCGCATGCCATCAACGGTGTGGCGCGCATTCACACTGAAATTATCAAGAACTCGATGTGCGGTTTTTTTTTTCGCTTCTTGCGATGTCGTTCTCTGTGTCGTTTTGTCTTTCGTGTGTGCTCACAACGTTTCTCTCCTTTTTGTTCTCCTTTTTGCTGTTGTTGTCCTTGTTGTTCTTGTTGTTCTTGTTCTTGTTCCTTGACAGCTTCCGAGACTTTTTCGAGTTCACTCCCGAAAAGTTCCAAAACAAGACCAACGGCATCACGCCGCGCCGTTGGCTGCTCGTGTCGAACGCTGCACTTGCAGACCTCATTACCGAACGCATTGGCGAAAAGTGGTCGTTGGATTTGCGACATTTGCACAAGCTGGAGCAGTATGCCGACGATCCAGATCTGCAGCGCGCCTTCTTTGACGTCAAGCAGAGCAACAAGCAGCGCCTCGCCACCTTGATCAAGGAGCAGTACAAGATTGAGATCAACGTCGACTCGATCTTTGACTGCCACGTCAAGCGCATCCACGAGTACAAGCGCCAGTTGTTGAACGCGCTCCACATTATCACCTTGTACAACCGCATCAAGGAAAACCCGAGCGGCGACTTTGTGCCCCGCACCGTCTTTATCGGTGGCAAGGCAGCGCCCGGTTACTACATGGCAAAGATGATTATCAAGCTCATCTGCTCCATCGCCGAGGTGGTCAACAACGACCCGATTGTCGGCAACCGACTCAAGGTGGTCTTCCTCGAAAACTACCGCGTCTCTCTGGCCGAGCGCGTCATTCCCGCGACAGACTTGTCCGAGCAAATCTCGACCGCCGGTACCGAGGCCTCGGGCACTGGCAACATGAAGTTTATGCTGAACGGCGCGCTCACGATCGGCACGATGGACGGCGCCAACGTTGAAATGTCCGAGGAAGTCGGCGCTGAAAACATGTTCATCTTTGGTCTGAATGTAGATGAAGTCGAAGCCCTCGCCAAGGCCGGATACGATCCGAACAAGTACTACCACGCCAACCGCGAGCTCAAGCATGCGCTCGACCAGATTGGCAACGGCTACTTTTCTGCCACCAACCGCGATTTGTTTGTGCATGTTGTGGATTCGCTTCTCAAGCATGGCGATCGGTAAGGCGAAGAAGTGTGTGTGTGTGTGTGGGGGGGTCTGGTGCGCAAGTTGTGATTCCGTACGACTCACCTTCGTTTTCTCTTCCTACGACCCGACACACACAAAAAAAAAATCGCCGATCAGTTACATGCTGCTCGCCGACTACGCCTCGTATGTCGAGACGCAGGATCGTGTGGCAGTCGAGTTCCGCAACCGCAAGCTCTGGATGCGCAAGTGCATCCTGAACGTGGCTGCCTCTGGCAAATTCTCGTCCGATCGTACCATTCAGGAATACGCCGCGGACATCTGGAAGGCCGAGCCCGTCAATGTTGTTCTTTGAACAGGTGCTGACGGCTTGGCGGTGTCTTTGTTTCCATTTTTGCGCGAACTCGCGCCCATCTCTGTTGTTTGTTTGTTCACCAGCCCAGTACAAACTCGAGTCTTGGTCCACCTCTCGCACAGACCAAATTGCCAACACGCTGCGGGACTCCCTTCTATTTCTTTCAGTTTGGCTGATGTGTTCGTGTCGTGATTTTCCTTTATCGTGTTGTTTGACTGGATGCATGCTCGAATTCCAAAACAAAAGTAACGTTCATGAACGGACAGTCGACAGAGACGCGAGAACATTCAGACAACAAACGAAGGCAGACAGATAGACTGGCACAGCAAAACGGACAGAGCGGGAGTATCAACTGCGATGACGCTCACGCAATGCAAACAAAGCAAGACCAAGCACAAGAGAGCACCACAACAAGCAACCAGTCTTCCAGACAGACAGAATGAGCAACGAGTACAGAAACACGACAAAAAAGAGATCGTCCTACTGTAATCCTCGTTTTGGAAAGGACGCCGCCACTCTTTGTTTTTTGGTCAAGTTTCTGAGAAAACAACAACAAACAGAAACCTCACAAAGCCAAACGGCAGTAACTAGATCTGCCTGCCGAAGCCCCGATCAGTTGAGCTGTTGGTTGAAGTGCAACGGTCGACCCAATGAGTCTGAGCGTATTCGAAACAGCAGAGCAAGCGGCAGCCGCAGCTGGAATGCACTCACAAGTCTTCTCTGCTCCTTCAGCAGCAGCAGCCGCGGCTGTGAGTGCTGATTAAAAGATGATGAGCAAGCTTTGTCGTATCGTTGTTGCAGTTGCAGAGCGATGCTACGCCTTTGGCCTGCTTCTCAGTCGTTTGACTTTTGTTCTGACTTCTTGTGCTTGGGGGCCCTTCCCCTCCCAAACACCCTCGTCTCCTCGCTCGATGCAGATCAATCAAGCCATGTCACAGGAGCCTATCGAGAGGCCTTCAGCCCACGGAAGCACTGGTGGCTTGAAGTGAGGAGCGCAACATGAAATGCGAGCTGCTGTCTCGAGACCGCTTGCTCACACTTCACTCACTCGTCGCCAACATCATCTTGTGACGATTGTCATGCTCGCAACAGAATGAACAAGAGGCACCTCAAATGGCTCGAGGGAGTCAAATACGACGAAACCCAGCTCTAGTAACCAATTCACTCACTGTCAGCATCAACCGACCGACTCGTCGGAAGCACTCAGTTCTGCTCACTGATCATTGAAACAGTCTTTCTGGACGTCATATTGTTGATGAGGACATGCCCGTCATCATCCAAGCGCTGTGGCTCAATCCAGAGATCACGATTGTCCAGTGAGTCGTACTAGCGAACTGCACGTTGTGCCGCATCCCTCACACAAACTCATACAATACCCGACAGTCTGGGTGACAACAATTTGGGAACTGCTGGAGTGGTC
Source organism: Capsaspora owczarzaki ATCC 30864 (assembly GCF_000151315.2). Lineage (NCBI taxonomy): Eukaryota > Filasterea > Ministeriida > Capsasporidae > Capsaspora > Capsaspora owczarzaki. The sequence goes on along the minus strand of NW_011887306.1, from coordinate 681,703 downwards.
CAGCTTATGGAGGTGCTCAAGGACCTTGAAGCCGTGACCAAGCTGAGGTGAGTGTAGTTTCATGCATTCGCTTGATCGTTCCACTTGCCAAAACCAAGCATACACTCATTCCCCTTGCATGTATCGATAGTCTAAACGACAACGCCCTGGATGTCGATAGTGCTCGTGCGATTGCCGACATGCTGAAAGTCAGGACCAGTTACGTTCGGCTCTTGTAAGAAACCTCCGGGATGGCCGAGAAGGCGGTTGCAACACTGAAACTCATCGAGAGCAACCAAAACGGATAGTTTGCCACGCAATGACTTTGGTGTAGCAGGCGTGCAAGCCATCGCCGAAGCCCTCAAACTGAACAAGACGTTGACTTTTTTGGAGTAAGGTTTCGCAAGTAGACACGACACGTTGTAATCGAAGGCCAATTACTCATCAATAATCAATATATCGCTCTCTTGTGCAGCCTTGGTTGCAATGCTATTGGGGACGACGGTACAATCTCGCTCGTCCATGCGTTGCGTGGTCACCCAACGCTTAAATCTTTGATGTGAGTGTTTGGCAGTGACATGTTTCCAAGCAATGTTTGGTTGTATTTCTATCAATCGATGTGGGCTGACAATCGTGGCAGTTTGCTTCAAAACGAGATTAGTGACGCAGGAGTGATCGTCCTGGCTGATTTACTCAAACAAAACAAGTCACTCACAAGCCTGATGTGGGTGTTTGGACATCTTTGCTTGCTGTTTCTCGACTTTTAGTTTTGAGCTAACCATCGCGGCAGTTTGTCTGAAAACGAGATTGGTGACGCAGGAGCGATCGCCTTGGCTGATATGTTCAAACACAACAAGTCACTCACGAACCTGAAGTGAGTGGTTCGACGGTTTTGCTGCGGTACCTACCGTTGAACTAACGCGCGACAATTGTAGATTGGGCAAGAACAAGATCACTGAAGTCGGGGCGCGCGCCTTCTCAAAGGCTCTGGAGAATGTTCCATCCAACGAACTCAAGTATATTGAGTAAGCAAGTGCTTGCTCCTTGTTCTTGACCATCGCTCTCTTTGGACGTCTTGTTTCGCTGCGCTGACACTGTTCTAGGCTGTCATACAATATCATTGGCATTTCCGAACAAGAGGCGAAAACAAAATTCGGTCATCGGTGAGGCCAGCCTTTTGCGCAGAAGCGAATATTGAAATCTCACTTTCACTCACCGAACGCCGGAGACATCAGCTTCTTCATTGACGTGCAACGAGATCCTGCGACCATTTACCCGCCTCTTCGCCCCGAGTTGTCGCCCCTGATTCCTGAAGGTGCGAGCACACAGACACCAAGGGGCTCGATTCTCGTATTGCACGCCGTCGACTTACTTTTTGTGATCTCCAAACATGTAGATGTGCGACAGAACCTGACGCCGGTGCAACGCAAGCTGCTTGAGAGCCTCATGGAAGCAGGCGATACATTTGCGTACGACCTCGTTTTGATGTTCATGGTCGTTGGGAAAGTGCAACTGTTGTTGATGGCTGTCACTCAAAGAGCTGCAAACTATATGTGAATGGTGTCTCAGACCCCGACTGAGAGTGTTTGACGACGCCACTGCTCGTGTGTTTGCCGAAGGTCTCAAAGTCAACACGACCCGAACCAAGCTCGAGTTCGTGTCCTACTGCGTGACTGTGGCTGTTGTGCGTGTCGATATTATCGCGCTGTGTTGTTCTCACGACTTTTTGTGCTTTGTTTGTCGTTTCAGTCTCATGGGCACTCGCTTCACTGCCACTGGCCTGGCCAGCCTGGCTGAGGCCATTGGAGTGAACAAGACTCTCACCGAATTGGAGTACAGCATGAAAATTATGGAGCGGATATCGTTGAGATTTTGGATTTTCGCTTGCATTGTCATTCTTCGTCCTTCACTGACGATACTCAAAACATGTGCTGTATTGTACGCGAACCAGCATGACCAACATGAACATTGACGACACGCTTGCACTCTCGGTCGCCACAATCCTTCAGACGACCACTTCTCTGACTGAAATCCGGCAAGTTTCGTGCTGTTGTTGATTCGAGTATCTGTGAATTCTTGCTGTTCTCAATTGTTTGCTCACGCCATCCTTCCTCTGATAGTTTGATCGACAACCAGATCGGGCATGTAGGTGCGCAAGCGATTGGGCAAGCTCTGCCTCATTTGAAAGTGCCCCACCTCCTGAAGTAAGCTAAGGGATAGTGCGCAGATTGCAGCTGGAGCTGGGCCTGCGACGCTGATTTTCAACTCATCATCACTTAGTTTGTCGGGAAACCCGCTTGGCGACTTGGGCGCTGCCGCCATTGCTGAGGGTCTGAAAGAAAACACGGCTCTTTGGCGCATCGAGTACGATATATCGTTCACCGTTTGTAGGTTGATGTGGGCGAGATCGCCACTTACACAAACTACACGTATAGACTGAATGATGCCGAGATTGGTGATTCGGGCGCAATTGCTCTTGCGGAGGCTCTGAAAATCAACCTCAAGACGCTGTCCATCATGAGGTATGCTTTGGCTCTTGTTGATAATCCTGTCCTATTTTCCGTTTGTTTCTGTTCTGACTGGATGACATTGCTCGTGCGACATTGGATCCCATCGTGTGATTGAATCGCAGCTTGGACCAGAACCACATCACGGAAGAGGGTGTCTCCGGCCTGTTGGACGCTCTGAGAGTTCACCAAAAGCTGTGGTGTTTGAAGTGAGTGTGGATCAAGTTTCACTGCTGTTTGATCCCAATAAGCCAACACTCATCTTTTGAAATTATCGCAGCCTGGAGGAAAACCCGTTCAGCGAGGAGGTGCTGAAGGCGTTTATTGCCCGGCCGATTGGAGACAAGCGGTTGTGGTTTGTGCCTGATCGGTATTATACTCAGACCCATGTCGGTGCTGGTTGTTGCGAGGAGTGGTTGTTCTCACAAGTCTCCTTCTTGCGCTTCTAGTGCCTCCAACAGGTGGAAAAGTCTTGTCCGACAATGGAATTTTGCTGCTCAACCCCAAGCACTTACCTCACCGCCGGCGCTTCCAATCGGCAATCGACTTGCTTCTTTTGGCAGCTCTGACCACGTGATGGTGGACCCCCGAGCACTCCTCACTTGCTGCAGCTCCTTCGGCTGACGAACCACTCGGCTCGGTGTTTGCTGTGGCACTGACGCGATTCCGGCGGACGGCACGCTCGCTCGGCAACTACGTCTTTTCGTTTGTCTGGCGCTCCGATGATCAACGTAAGTGCCACCATGTCATCAACCAAGCGCGATGCACGATTGGCTTACCTTCCGACGCTCCGATTTCGGAGCAGGTGCTTTCTATGAAGCCTTGACTCCTGAGCAGCGGTTCATTTACGACCTGATTAAGAATGGAGACAACCCTGGCACTGGCCAACCTGGCTATGTTTCGTAAGATGAAAACTTCTGCTGATGACGCATGTCACGAAAGTGTTTCTCAGTACTGCGCGAGTTGCCGGTTTGATTTTTTTTTTCGTTTGCTTTGACCACCGACATACAGACTGAGTCAGATGCGCATTGGCAATGAAGGCGCGCTGACCGTTGCGGCTGCACTCAAAGTGAACATGAACGTGACGAAGCTCGAGTGAGTGTGCTTTGTGGCGTGTGGACTGGAAGAGCGCGTTTCAGTTTTGACTCATTTTAAGGACACAGTTTGTACCAAAACGGTATCGAAGCGGAGGGAGCCAAGGCCCTTGCTGAGGCGCTCAAAGTGAACAACACGCTGGGAGAGCTGTGGCAAGGCTTTCTGCTTTTTGGTAGAGTTAACTGAACAATGTGCAGGTTTTACTGACGATTGATTTTGGTTGGGCGACAGGCTTTCCGACAACAACATTGACGATGAAGGCGCGATCGCGATTGCAGAAGCGCTCAGGGTGAACACTGGTCTGGTCAAGTTGTTGTATGCGAAGCGATACTGAGGTTGAGGAAAGCGTGCAGTCCGTTGATTCCTTGGTCCTCACCCCACAAGAATGATCTTGCATGACAGCATGGGCGACAACCGCGTGGAAGATGCAGGTGCGATCGCTATTGCAGCGGCCATCCGTTGCAACAAGTCCTTGCGTGTGCTGATGTAAGTGCGAGCTGCTCTGTGCAAGGGAACGTATTGCTAACTCTGGAGGTTATGGTGCTAGCTTGAGCAACATTTGTGACCCCTCCTGGATTCGGGTTCAAGGCTGGACGGCACTGCAACAGGCTGAGCTTGCGAGCGGTGGTCGCCTTCGACTCGCAAAGAGCAAGTAAGTGGGACACTGTCCGGTTTGTTCATGTTTTGGTGTTGTGGTTGGCATTCTCCTTTGAAGCTGATGGGATTCTGTTGTTGTGCATCCATTCAGCTGGGATTTGATTCCTGCCGACGAACTGCGCAAAATGTAGGACAAATGTAGGACGACGGCGGTATCGTCTCGGTTTGTTTGAATGGGCGAACTTAATCTGGTCGATGTGTTCGTTTCGTGATTGTCTTTTGTCGTGTTGTTTGAATGAATGCATGCTCGAATTCCAAATGAAGAAACGTTCATGAACGGACAGTCGACAGAGACGCGAACATTATGACAACGAGCAAAGCAGGACGGAACAACCGAAACCAGACACACACACACACACACACACACACACACACACACACACACACGTGCAGCGATGGCAGTATCGCATTCGTCTTCGAAGCAAAGCGCCGTGCCCAGAAGGTAGGGGAGAGAATTGGAGAACGGAAAACAAAAGAACTTTGAATTTTGCGCCTCTTTTCACGATCGCCCCTCGGGTGCCCTGTGTGAAGTATCGGCCAGGCAAACTCCGCACATTGCTCTCGAGGAGAAGACGCGAAAGAGATGAATAAAATCCACAGACCGGCATGCTTACGTTGAGAGTGCAACAACCGACGCAACAAAGAAGGGCGACCTCACTCTTTCCTAAATTGTAACTCGTTTCCCGCCGAGACTTCCTCTACCACGATACACTTTGACCGAGTGATCCTTCAATCAAGCTGTTTCGGCTCTCTTCAGAAAATAAATGAGAATTGAGTGGGAGACAAAGGGCTCAAAATCACAACAAATCACAATGGTTTTGAGTGGCTTTAGGGGTGATGCAGCTGCTATGTGGGGATGATGTGTCTTTCTGTTCTTGACGTTGTTCTTGATGTTGTTCTTGTCGTTCCTTCTCTTCGCTTTTGGTCGGTTGTATGAATGTATGAATTAAGAGTGCAAGTCAGTCTTTTTTTTTTTTTTTTTTTCTGACCGTTTCTTCCCTCCCTTTCACCCCATCCATTTTCTTTCACTCATGAGCACAAGTAGCAGTGGCAGTGGCAGCAGTAGTAGCGGGGCAAAGCGACCTGCTGAATCCGACCTCGCTGAGCTGCCGTCCGCCAAACGCCTCGCTGTCGACCTCGCTGCTGCTGCCGGTGGTGGATCGTCCCCGTCCATCCACAGCCCGGCCTCGAGCAACGCTGCTCCTCTGGGCGAACACGCCCATCCGCTCTCATCTGCCGCTGCATCCGCCAGCCAAGACGCAGCCGATGAGGAACAAGTACGAAAAAACCTGAACCCCGTTTTTTTTTTTTTGACCACTTTTTGTATGGGATTTGCATTGCGCTCTTTTTTTTTTTTTTTTTTTTTTTTCGCTGGGCTTTCCATCAGCGGCGCCGCTGTTCGGACTGCTTGCTTGTTCGAGCCCTTCTTTCGTTCCTGAGGTCATGTGGTCTCTCTCTCTCTCTCTCTCTCTCTCTCTCTCTCTCTCTCTCTCTCTCTCTCTCTCTCTCTCTCTCTCTCTCTCTCTCTCTCTCTCTCTCTCTCTCTCTCTCTCTCTCTCTCTCTCTCTGCCTGTCCGGTCTTGATGGGCGACCTGAGCTGGATCAACGAGCGAAAAGCGTCGCGAGCGAGATCTCTTCGCTTTTGCCTTGTGAAGCCGCCTTACCACCCAGTCCCAAAGCGTGATGGGCGTTTCGGTGCAAGTGCACTGCTTTGAGCATGGGTTGAGCTTGCTGACGACCGTGGGTTTTGCGGATGCTCGAACGCGACACGTTGAACCCTGACTACTCGCTCCCAATGCTGTTCTGCTGCGATGACGACGGATCACTCAGCTCGGCCAAGTGCACTCACTCGTTTGTTTCTCTCGCTCTGTTGCTCTTTTGCCCTTGTTCGTTGTTGCAGACGGGTGGCTTCCAAGCAGGAATCGTCAAGACCCAACTCGCACACTTGCGCCGACAGTTTGCTGTCGTCAAGTCGGAAGCAGAGACGACGCGTGCGCGCGTTACACAGCTGACTAGTCAGCGCAATCAGGATGCTCTGGTTGCAGATGAAGTCATGCGCCAATGGACACAGGTTTGTACATGGGAGTGTGACGTGATTCTTGTTGCTTTGACCCAGTGTTTTGAAACGAGCTCTCATTCCTCACTCCATCGTGATGGCTGTGCTGCTCACAGGTCCAAGACGAGATGACCAGCACGCTGATGAGCATTGATCCCGTCAGTGGCTTGCAAGAGCATGCGCAATTTGGTATGTACTCTTTCGTCTGCGCTTTGAACTACGAAATTCATTTCATTATCCTGCCACTCACCTTTTCCACCTGCTTTACGCTACCTCTCTATCCACCTCGACAGTCGCGCAGCCGTATTCAACCGGGTTGGCAGCACACGTTGCAGAGCTCAATAGTCAAACAACGCCAACACTGGCAGACACGGCGTGGTTCCTCCGCGTTCGCGACACGACACAGGCGCGAGCGCAGCAACTGCGTAGCGTGATTGCCAAGTTGGCCGTGTCGATTGACCAGCAGCGAGCAGTCATTCACGGTCTAACGCAGCAACGCAACGAGCTGATGAGCAACTCGGCGGCCCTGTCGCCTGTTGCCGCGACCGTTGCCCAGGAAAATGCCCAGCAGCAAACCAAGCTGCACGATCTGCAGAATGCCCTTGCCGCACTGCAACAGGAGCTCTTCCAACGCAGTAACGACCTCGCAAGTCAAGCTGCAACCGTCGACCTCAAGGCGTCGCTCGCCGCTTCTCAGCACGAGATTGAACTGCTCAACGACGAGTTGCGGTCTGCTCAGCGCAAATCCCTCAAGTTGGAAGAGGAAGTACGCGAGTACCGAGAGGCGCGCTCAACGAACGCGGCGACATCTTCGTTGGCAGCATCCACATCAGCGTTGCTGGCAGCAGCCACTGCTGCGACTGATCCATCAACTGGTCCCTCAACCCCTCTGACTGCGCCCCCGACGCTTCTCCCCGCTACCTCTACCGAAGGAGGCTCAGCATCCTCCTCAAACCCTGCCGAAGTTGAGGCATTGCAACGACAAGTAGCTGCGCTCCTCAAGACCATGCAAGACCACCATGCGGCATTCGACACACACCGTGACGAAAAGTCGCGACTCCTCAAGGAGGTGCAAGCATTGAAGCAACAGGTAGGATGAGTCTGCTTTGACTTGATGTTTTTTTTTTTTGTTTCGTTGCGTCATTTCGCGCTTTGTGTGTGCTCATCTTTTTCTTTTAACATCCCATACGACAGCTTTCCTTCCTCCCTGATGCGGTGATCGCAGGCCACCCCATGTACAAACAACTCAAAGTGCAGTGCGATACTGCTGTGAAAGAGCTGATGGACGCGCGCGTTCTGATGGACATGCTGCAACGCGAACACTTCAAGCTCATGCAGGCTCGAAGGGTTGAACTAGAGCAAATTGAGCTGGCTGAAGTGGCACGGCGTAACGGCTATGTGGAGGAGTTGCGGCGGCTGGAAGATCACTATGCCAAGGTCAAAAACGAGTATGACAAGCTCCTCTACCGCCAGGAGAAGAAGACCTTGAGCGAAACGACCATCCAATCTAGCACTGCCAATCAAGAAATGCGTGAGCTCATCCAGTCGCTGCAGAGTCAAAACACGTTGTTGAAATCGGAGGTGGCGCGAAACCGCTCCAAGGCCGACGATTTGCGTGTCGCCCTCGCGAAATTGAACCCGAACGATCCGTTGGTTCAGCAAGCAATGGCGGCAGCTGCCGAGCAAGACTCTGCATCTGGCGGTGCAAGCACCTCCAGTGGCAGCAACAGCGGCGCCAACTCTGAAGCGGTTGCCACCATCAAGCAATTGCGCGAAGATTTGAAGTGAGTGTGATTGGTTTTGCATTGTTGAATCATTGATTCATTGATTGATTTTGAATGTCATTCTGGTGGATGGTTTGGAGATTTGCGGGAATTCTCATGGGGTGCTCTTTTTTTTTTTTTTTTTTTCTTAAGCACAAGAAAACGAAAAAGAGGCTGTCATGCTGCTCAATGTCTACAAGTCGTCTTCTCGCGAGCCACGAGATAAAGTTGATGTGAGTGGACTTTTTATTTTTGCGGAACGCGGTTTTGCTGCTTCTCTGCTTGTCGACTGACTTTGATGCTGTGTGTCGTTCTTCCCCCAAATAGGTGCTGGCAGCGGAACGGAGAACGGCTGCTGAAAATACCGAACTGCGCGCGCGTTTGAGCGAGTTGGAAAAGCTCACTCAGGGAGGCGATGTGGGAACTGCATTCCGCGTTTCTCGCCAGCAGGTGGAGGAACTGTCCCGTCAGTTGGATTCAAAGAAGCAGGTCGGTCGCGCTGCGTTCAATTGCTTTTTTGGGGGTGGGGGGGTATCTTTGGCTTGATATTTTATGAGGGCTTTGGGTCTCACCTTGCCTCGTTGGTGTTTGATAGGATGAAGACGCTCTAATCGCCGAGATGGACTCAATCGGCCAGTCCTTCCAAGATATGCAAGAGCAGAACTCGCGATTGCTCCAACAGCTCAATGAAAAGGACGATGCCAATTTCCAATTGATGTCTGAGGTGTGGTCTGTGTGTATTGGTAGAATTGGGGAAAAACGGCAAAGTTGTTGCTTGTGCTTACAGCCGGTGTTTTGATCGCCTCTCGATTGAAATTGTACAGCGCTTGAAGGCATCACAATTGCAGCAAATGCTGCGCGATGAGAAAGACATTATCGAGGGCAAAATGGCGGCCATGCAAGCTCAAGTGGAGGCCCAAAACGAGTTGTTGAAAAAGTTTGAGGAGCGCGAACGTGCCATTCATGAACAACTCGTGAGTATTCGGGGTTTGGTGAGCTAGCGTGGGGAACAGGGGTTCTGAATTTCAACCATGGTTTGGTTTCTCGCAGGACGTTGCCGAGAAGGATGGTTTGCTCAAGATTCAACTAATTGAAGGATTCAAGCGCAAGGCCGTCGACCTGAGTGCTGAGGTTCAGCAAAATAACGCCGTGCTCGAGCGGTTGAAAGAGGCTCATGACAAGGTGCGTCTGCTTTCTTTTATGTGATGACGTGTTTGAGTCTGGCTGCCCTTTGCAACTCACCTTTTTTTTTCCTTTTTTTTTTTTTTTTTTTTTTTGCACCGTACCGCATCGTCCAACAGCTCGAAGAGGCACTTCGTGTCAAGACCGAGCAAGCCGAGACGCTCGCCAACAAGGAGCTCAAGCTCGTTGTATGTTTATCGATTCGATTGCACCAAAAATGGGCTGTTGCTGTGCTGCCTTTGCTTTTCTGACTTGCTTGTCTCGCTCACTTTTCTTGAACGTGCAGGATGAGAATAACTACTTGCAAGCCAAAATTGGCAAATCCAAGAAACTGGAGCTCAAAGATAAAACCAAGATATCCGACAAGTCTGAGAGTCAGCAATATCGCGTACGCTGAAGGCTTTGTGCTGTTTGGGAGATCTAGTTGCCTGTCACTCATTTTTTTTTATTTTTTTTTTTTTGGTTTCCTTTGGCACTCTCTGCAGCAACTCATCTTTTGCCCAATCTGCCGCACAAACGTCAAGGACACTGTCATGCTGCGATGCTTCCATTCGTTCTGCAACGAATGCGTACAGAAGCGGTATGACACGCGTCAGCGCGCTTGCCCAACTTGCGCAAAGCAGTTTGGTGCGAATGATTTCCAGCGGTTCTATTTGTAATTCTTTCATGGGCTTGGCCTAGCTGCTGTTTCTTTTCTTTTTTTTCCAATTTTGGTTGAGGTTGTTCAGTCTCTGTGCCAACTTGGATGTATTATTATCACACAATCACTCTTTGGTCGCGTTGAACTTTGCGCAAAAGGCTGGGAGTGAGGTTTAATGACCCTTGTACTTGGGTTCGCGCTTTTCCTTGAAAGCGAGGAGACCTGTGTGAACACGAGCGCGAAATAATGAGACACGAGAACAGCAGGAATCCGTATCAGGGTACGAGATGGAGATACCTTCGAGACGATCCAGCGTAGGAATGACCTTTGCGTAGCACTCTTGTTCCAAAATCATGCCAGCGGCGCTGCAAGTCCAAAAGATGAGTCCAAAAACGTCCATCAATGAAAAGATCTTTATCAAGAACTGAACGGCTTACCGATCTCCCTCCAAGGCATTGTCGACTGCCACTTTGGCAGCCTTGATAGCAACGGGACCTGAGAAAGGCCAGAGTGGCAGCAGCACACAGTAGTTAGCACATGTGTGGAGTTGAGAGAATAAACGCGCGACGCAAATTCCTTTACCTTTGGGAAGAATCTCGCGAGCAATTTCCAGAGCCTTGGCGTAGGCAACACCTTGCACGGCGTGTTGAACCAGACCTGCAGGATGCTCACTGTCAGTACAACGACGATGGTTGCCAGCGAAAGGGCCTGCATGAAAGACCAGAAAACGCATACCGTATTTCTCAGAGGTGGCCGGGTCGAGAACGCGAGCGGTGAAAATGAGCTCTTTCGCACGAGCAACACCGACGACACGAGGAAGGCGTTGCGTGCCACCGGCGCTAGAAGGTCAGTCAACAGATTTTCAAGCGAAACGATGAGATGCAGGCATTTTGCAAAAGTTGACAAAATCTAAAAAAGCAAAGATGGCGCACCCGGGAATAATGGCGAGCTTCGTTTCGGGAAGACCAAGCTTGGCGGTTTCGCCTGCAATAGAAAGCGAATTCATGTGGGTGAGATTGGACTGGCAAAAATATCACTTGCACACACCAAAAAAGCGCCTCACCAGCAACGCGAATGTCGCAGGCCAGAGCCAGCTCCAAGCCGCCGCCAAGAGCGGCGCCGTCAATAGCGGCGATGGTGGGAATGGGGAGTTCCTGCAGCAGCGTCAAACTTGCGCCGTGAGACCTACAGCAACAAAGGCAGTTCCAAATTGCTAACTCACCTCAATGGCAGAGAAGGTGGTTCGCAGGCTGGTGACAAACGCGCCGACTTCTTCGGGAGTCATAGACAAGCGTTCCTGTGTCATCATGGGAGCAAGTGAGAACAAGTTAAATCGATGGAAGAACGTACAAAAACAAACGGTGGACAAACCTTAAGATCGGCACCAGCGCAAAAGACCTTGTCGATACCCGATCGGATGACCAGTACTCGAATATCCTTGCTGTTGCGCAGCGATTCCAGCTCTGTCTGGAAACGAGCCAGCAGTGCGCGGCTCAACGCGTTCCGGCTGGTCGGATTGGCCAAAGTCAACACGGCGACACCTACACACGAAATGTGTCGCCCAACAACAATTCAAAGCACAGGTACATTGTCAGCACATTCGTGTTCAATCCAAGTCAAAAAAAAAAAAAAAATACACGGTCATCGTGGCGCGGCGATTGCAAAAAAAAAAAAAAAAACTGAGACAAAATCTGAGCAATTCGTACCGCTGTCAGCGCCGGTCAAATCCTCGCGAATGAGCGGATTCTAATGTGGTTATTTGGGGAGGGGGGTTTTCCATGACGCATTCATGTTTGTAATGGAGGTGACAAGGACCAATGACACAGAGTGAGTGAGAGCGTGATCATCATCACTGTGGCACGACTGGTTTTTTTTTTTTTTTTTTTTTTTTGGCTCGTTGGCTGTCCAAAGGAGGAGCGCAACCCGTTACCGCAGTGGTGCTCGACATGGATCGCTTCGAAGCAATGGCAGCGGCGTGCTGGTGCTGGGCGATCGCGGCGGCGGCGCGCGGGACGACGATTGGCGACTGGCGAGCTGCAGCAAGCGTGACTGGAAGCAAACGGGTCCACAGTGACATTGTGAAATGGGGAGGAAGACTGAGCCCAAGAGCAAGTAATATAAGTACCAAACTGAGACCGAGGAAACGTCACAAAGTCGTGGAATCGCGGGATTGGATCGAGTGAAAGAATAATGGCTTTTTGAAAGTACAATGTAGCGTAGAAAATACAAGTAAATACAGCGTGAAATATCATAAGTGTTAACGGTCAATGCGCTTGGTCGGAGAGCCTGTACAGGTGTGCGCAGGAGGAATGGTTGTCGACGTGATCAAGTGACGTGCACGAGCGAGGTGTCTTGAAATGCACGAGGACAAACGGCAATGTGGGGTGAAGCACGGCACGGTGAATCTTTGGCTGGCATTCGCAAGCGAGAGGGGTGTTTGTAGCTGCATGTCAAAGACAGAACAAGCTTTCGATGAAGATGGCATGCTCGCAAAACCCAGCAGCTTTCAGATGGTGAGCAATCTACCCTTACATATCGAGCCAAGGAAGTCGCCAGACTCGAGATCAGAAAGTATAAGGGTTTCTTGCCGCTCGTTCAGGGCGGCTTGTGTCGCAACCAGAGATGTATGCAGAGAAGCAGCTCTGAGGTCGACAAGAAAAGCAATTCAAACAATGAATGAGTCATCCTGCCTTTCCATCGCCCGCCCCACCCCCCAACACAGACTGACAAGAAACATACCTCAATTCGCCATCTACAACCGGCTCGGTAGTCCATAGATGGTGCCAGCTCGAGGTGCTGGCTGCATTTTGGTGAAAAGCAAAAGTGGAAAAGGCTGATTTGGTTGTGGTCTCCAATCCAACGTCACTTGCGGCCTGAACATGGCCCAAAACTGCGACGAGATCCCCCTCTCGGCCTAGTTCATTCAAGGAGGAAATGCCGAGGAAAACAGACGACCCAGCAGACGCCAAAGCAGTGGGGGTAGGAAGAGCATGCACAATTGGCATAATCTTCGCATCCAAAGACAGAGCCGTAGTCGGAACAACCCACTCAAGCAGACGGCCGTCCAGTGTAAAAGCAAAAACAGACGCCAGCGTGTCAGAGGAGCCTGAAGGTGCCGAACACCAATGGTAGTGCAGCTTGTCAGCAGTGCTGTCCGCCAAGCGACATCCGACAGGCCAGTGCAATGCCTGCTCGACAGACCTGTGTCGGAAAAAGTAGATCCGGAAGCAGGGGGTCAGGGACACACGCATCGACTTTTCAACGCACAAAAACCTTGTCAACCCAAAGCTTTGGCGACTACCGCGTACTGGAGTTTGGACCCGGTCTGAGTTCGTCGCAGAACAACGGCTGCATGAGATGACCTCGTTTGTAGGAGCAGGACATTGGCGCTGGGGCAGTGGACGCGATCCACTGTTGAGGAATCAACCTGAGGCAAGCTCCACTCTTCGTGCTCGTGCACAGTCGACCCCTTGAGTTCAAACGTTCTGTCAGAGGTGTGGTAAGTCTCGACACTTCACGCAAGTAAACAACGAGTCTGCCGGAATGCTCGACAAACCTGACAACAAGGGAGTTGGCCGAATCCGAGCAACAAACGAGAAGCACATCAGCAGTGTTTTCTGCAAATGCACACGCCACGACGCTATGTGATGCATCGAACGAGATCGTGTGCTCAACTACCAGCTTTCCGGTCTGAGTGTCCACGCCCGCAATGTAAACATGGCGCTTCAAAGCAATCGCGACGTTTGTGACATCTCCGGCGTGCTTTGAGGCCATGGCGAAAGCAATCACGTCGCCTTCCTCCTCCTTATCGTTCGCATGCGATGAACCAACTGCGCCTGCTCGAATGCAGACAAGCAACTCGACTCCGGCCTCTTCGTGCTCTGAGATCTCGACGTGACCACTGACATGGTCGGAAGTTTGCGGCATGCCCTGATGCTGCGAGCGCCGCTGAGTTGAGATGGTGGGTGCAGACATATGTTGCGACTGCGTCATTGGGGCGTCCATGGCCTTCAACACTTGGCTGTCAATCTGCTGCATGGCGAGAATGGCATCCATCGGTGCAAATTGTGAGGCGGACATGGAGCATGGGTCGTCGCGAGTCGGGTCAACAGCAAGAGGCACTGCGGATTGCGCCATGTCCGTCACGTGTGGAACGGTGCTCGTCTGACTGCTGCGCCGAGGCAACTGCGTGGCTGTTGCTGGCGATGCGCGTGTCACGTCCAAGTCCTGTGTTGGTGGATTGACGCCATGAGACGATGAATGAGGTACGACTGCTGTTGCCCCGCCAGGGAGCGTGTGCGTGGAAGGCTTGTCGTGATTGGGCTGAAGCACCTTTCCAGATGCGCTGTCGAGCGAGAACAAGACTGCAGAACCAGAACTACAAGGCTCATCCGAGTCACTCCGGGACCGGGTTTGGGAAGCAACCGCAGCGGCTTGAGCATGACGCTTTGAAGGCAACTCGTTCGTCGCCGTACCTGCCGCGTGGAGAAGAGTTTCCTCGGGGGCTCGATGCAACGGAGATGCGAAGAGCGGTGGTGAAGCCATGGGCTCGACGACTGGTCGATGTTCTTCGATGTTCTGTTGAGGAAGGGGTGAAGTCGAGGACGTAGATGGCTCAAACAGCATTGGAGACGAGAGCAGAATCGGAGACTGGAGTGGAACGGGGTCCACTGGCTCGCGAGGGCTGTGGTAGCTCGGGAAAAGCTCAGGTTGAATGGCCGTTGAGTCTTGAGCAGCACCAACTGGCGCATCAAAACTGGAAAGGAGCGGATGCGTTGGTATGATGGGTGGCGGCGGACGATGACGGAACAGTCTTGCTGATGGCGGCAACGCGGTCACAGCAAGCGGCGGCGTTGAGCGAACAACGCGTCCAGAGTGAGAGGTTTCCATGTTTGCGTCGTCATTCAGAGAGATGGCGGGAGGCTGGACATGGTATCGAGACGCGTTGAGGCGTGGAGGCCTGCCTTTCTGCGGAGGGATTAACTGGCGTGTTGTGTCGGCGGGCAAACCAGTCGAGGTCGAAACTTGGTCCATCAGTGGAACCTGGTCCAACTGCATCGCTTGTGGGAGAAACGGCTGAGAGGGGTTGGAGGTGCCATCAGGCGAAACGACAACCGCAGCGGTTGCTACCATGGACGATACACTGGGAGACAACATTTGAGTAGGCTGAGTGACGGGGCCTGAAAACAACGGGAAGACCGAAACAAATCGAGAAAGGGGTTTGTGAGCACCGTTGTTGCGGCCCATGTCGTGAAATGGCTGTGATTGGAGCTCACTAGGAGTGGCGTCTAATTCGAGCACCTCGCCATCAGCCTGCTGTGGCAGTGGGGCGGCGGTGAGCTCTTGCGAGGGAGCTATTGACTGCGTCACAATAGCATCATTCATATCCACGAGCATGTTCGCTGGCGCTAGTAGTGGTGGTGCTCGTGGTGGTGGTGGTGGTAGTGGTGGTGGTGGGGGTAGGGGCTGAGGCTGCTCGACTGCGACAATCCCGCAGGCTGATGGAGGGGAAGATGGCTGTCGCGCAAACAGCAGCAGGGAAGCCCTTGGGTGAGAACTATCAACACCAGCTTCGTTACTTTGTGTGTAAATTGATGCAAGCGAAGTGTCCAGCGCAGCCGCCACAGATGTAGATACAGGAGGAGCCGGACGAAGCAATAATGGCTGACTTGGGAGTGCCTTGCTCGATTCGCCGGGCTTGGGTGCTCCAAAGAGTTCTCGGAGTTTGGCCAGTTTGAATCTTCCGAATTCGGGATCGGGCAAGACAAAGTCATTGACTGCTGCGTCCCATTGCGCCAACCACGGTGGAAAGATGGGTTGTTGTTGTTGTTGTTGTTGCCGGTGTGTAGCGGGATTCAAATCGGCCGCGGTTTGTTCTCGGCTGGTCATGCAGACCTGACTCGCCGCGAGTGTGGCAGCGCTGCGATGAGAGTTGTTTGCTGAAACGGTGCAATTTTCGTCTGTTGCGATGGATTGCGAGTAGGTTCGCTTCGAGGCGAGTGATGCTTGACGCGGTTGCGGGGCTGGGAGCTCGTGTTGCGAGGTCGGAGAGCTCGAGCTTTGCACATGCAAAGTGCCAGAAGCGGGTGGCCGAGTTGCGGTTCGATCTTGGGTCTCGGGTTCCACTTGCATGGCCATGACTGTCGGTTGTTGGCTGCTGTTGGCGGGAAGCGCGGGATTTGGCGCCAAATCGTACTGCCTCCCTGCCGCTGCAGACGCGCTGATTTTGTTCTTGAGGCGCTGGTTGCGCCGGAGCAGGTACTCCTTGTATGTCTGGATGTCGTTAAACCCCTTTGGGATGGACAGCGATGCTTGGGCTGCCTGCTGCTGCTGCTGCGGTGCTTGGGGAGCCGCTGTTTCACTTGCAACCACTTGGCTTGCTTGAGCTCTGACAACGGCGTCCTGCGCCAAACTACTATTACCATTGCTACTCGCTGGCATCGCTGTGCTCATATCCGCAGTCATCACCGAGTGCTCGGTTGAGGCAGAGTCGTCCTTTCTGTGGTGATGATGATGATGATGATGTCTGGAGCGGGTCGGGCTTGCACGCGCTGGGCCTCCATCAGTGTCGCAGTGCTGCTGCTGCTGCTGCTGCTGCTGCATCGTCGTTATTGTCGCAGGCGCTGCACTGTCGGATGCGTCGTCTTCATTGGCTGTGACTGTGACTCGGACGGATGATGATGATGATGATGATGATGATGGTAATGGTGACGACGGGCGACGGCGCCTTGCTGCTTGCTTGCCGCGCTCTGTTGAGATTGGTTTCGCAGGGTCGACCTGGAGGCCTTCTTCGCTTGGTGGCTCTGAGTGAGATGGATGATCTAGTTCGACGACAGGCAACACGACTGCTGCTGTCGCAGTGGCTGTTGCTGTTGGTGCGGATGCTCGTGGCGGCCGCTTGCGTCGCGGGGCCATTGCTGCAATGAAAAATCGCGCGGGAACAACGAATATCAAAAGAAATGAGACTGAGACGCTCAGAAATTAAATTGATGGGGGAGGGGTGTTGAAAATGGAGCCCAGAAAGGCTTTTGTGGTTTGGTCGCACAAACAACCAACAATGAGCAAAGAGCATTTGCAAAGCCAAGAGATGGAATCAGATGCAACAAATTGTAGAAGAGGAAGCACAACAAACACGACATGTCAAACAAAGTCAAGCAACACGAACGCACAACGTCAAAAAAGAAGGACACATGAAACACTCAAACAAAACAGCAAACAAACACGTTCACGGAACAAACGTTGAAAGTATCCTGGAGAGACGAGGTCGAGAGACGAGGTCGGGATCGCTTTGTGATCACTGTCGGTCGACATATCCGACATAAAGCGATTCAAATAGCAACTCGTGGGCAAACGTGCTGGGTTGAACTTGAACTTGCCAACCCTCGCGCATTTGTCGGACGATGGGATGACTCGCTGACCCGATTGTCGCAAGTGCAAGGTTCCGATTGACGAAAGTCGGGTGCACAGCACATTCGTACTGAACAGCACCTTTTTCATCTCGGACAGTCAAATCGAAAGCACAGTCACCGATGTTATTGGGACGCTTCCAGTCACGAAGCACTTGAATTGCTTTCACACTTAAATCTCCTTGAGGCAGTCTGACTTTGAGAGAACTGGGTCTCTCGTCAGACCACAATCGATTGGTATTCTGCACGCCTTGCCAGTAATGCGCCTTGTCCATAATGAGCTCGGCAATCTCGGTTGGTAGCGCTGGAAGAGATGGGGGCTGGTTCTGCAGCTCCAACCCGCTGGTCAGCATGCCGAGCACTTCTTGGATGTCTTCAGCACTCGCCAATCGTGGAAGTAAGGAAAACGCAAGAGGGTTGATCTGATCGCCAATTCTGGGAGCGAGGCATGATCAGTCAGTGGCCACTCCATCGGTGGGAGGAACATTGTCTGAGCATCAACAGCTGTGATTGGCAAGAACAAGCTTACTCTAGCCGAAAGTTGCGTTTGTCTTGGCATGCCTTATCGATCGCTTGAGAACCAAAAATGCCAATGCAATTATAGTGAAGGCTGTCAGAACATTGGGTGAGCAGGTTAACGACGTAGCAATGACCCAGGCTCAATGCGCGAGACGAGCAACGCGCACCGTAACGTACAAGAGCAAAGTCATCCTCTTGTCTACTTTGAGTGCCTCAGCAATCGCCTGCGCTCCAGCATCGCCGATCTGGTTGTAACTCAGCCTGTCCTCCATCCATGAGAATTCTGAATGCGGTCTGATGAATCACCCACTCACGGTATCAGTACAAGTACTCGTAAGATAACTCACTTGAGCCAAGTCAATGTAGTGTTCGCTCTGAGTGCCTCTGCAATTGCCTGCGCACCCTCATCGCCAATCTGATTGCTCCACAAACTGTATATTCCTTGCATCAGTGAGCATTCTGAACGCCCTCCGCTGGACGACTCGCTCGTGGATGCTTCAGTAACAGTGAGATGCCTTACTCGAGCTGGGTCAGCGTCGTGTTCACTTTGAGTGCCACAGCAATCGCCTGTGCTCCAGCATTGCCAATCCGATTCCCATCCAATCTGTCAACCCAGTCAGCTCGTCAGTAACACAATGTGATGTTCCAATCAACTCGGGCTTTTCCCTTGCTTGAGCTCTCCATCCGCGTTCTTGACTTGGTCATACAACTCGCGCTGTCTCTCCGTCATACTACGAAGCTCCATGGTTGACCTATCATTCCGAGCAAGCGAAACAAAAGATGGAGTGAATGCAAGCCCTTGTTTTTGGTATCCACCCCCCGGACCGGACCCTGATCACTTCCTCAACCCAATTCCCACTCTCTTTCTTTCGCATCATCCCTTTTCAAACAGGAGTGAACAGCGTCGGACTGAGACTGATGGCGGCGGGATGAACGAAGGCAGAAGTGTCCAGCATTTCCCGATGCCTTTCCTTCCAAGCAACGCTCCTCAGACTCGCCCCCTCGACCGTCAAGCACAGCGTCCAAGCACACGGGTCTGACGAGGCCATCAACAACCGGGGGGGGGGGGCTTCAACGCACAGCAACTCTCAAACGAACCTCAGAACACAAATACATTTTAGACTGAGACAAGCGCTCAAAATGTCGTCACTCGTTCACTCAGTCACACGTTGATAATTTCGCAACTGCATGCAGTGAGCTTCTACTTTGAATCACTGCTGATATCTCAGTCACTGTGAGAACGACGAACGCTTTCATGTACAATAAAAACCCAGTCATTTTCTTTTTTCTTGTTTCTTTTTTTTTTTTTTTTTTTTTTTCCCCGTTCGTTCCCCAATGAGCAGCAGCCGTCACTCGGCCCACCTGTCTGACTCCCACGAAACACACCACTCTCATCCCCACAGCAGCAACAGCAACAACGGCCTTAGCACGACGACGACGACGACGACGACGCATCAGCATCCACACCAGCCGCCGCTGCTCACGTCTTCATCTGCTTCCTCTGCTCATCCCAGCCAGGGCGCCCTTCTGCCGTCCGCCAACCTCCTCACCACTGCAGCCGCCGCAGCGAACGCCCACCTGACATCCCACGGCGCGAGCAGCACCAGCACCAGCACCAGCACCAGCAACATCAGCAACGCGCCAGCTGCTTCAGCAATGAGCGAGCATCGCACCGTCGCTCGCCAGGCCTCGGCGCCGCTTGCTCCGAATTCGACCAGCTTTGCAGAGCTGCACCACGGACAGCATCATGCCGGCCACGCATCGCACCCGTCGACGCCGCAGCAGAGCGCCCAGCAGCAGCGTCACCGCTCTGGATCTACGTCCTTGAGCGAGCATCTCGCGCCTTCGTACGCCTCATCGTCATCATCGCCCGCGACCACGACCGCCGCCGCCGCCTCGCCATCGTCCTTGTCGACGCTGACCCTCACTGGCGGCGGCGGCGGCGGCGGTGGTGGTGCTGCTGGATCGTCGTCCTCGTCGTCCGCCTCGTCCTCAACCACTGTTGCTGCTGCTGCTGCTGCCGTCGTCCCATCCACGCCTGGCGGGACGCCCATCCCAAAGCCCGCGTTTGCCGGGTCGCTGCGGTGCAAGACGTCCAACACGTTCTCTGCGTGGCGACCGCGGTACTTTGTGCTGGACGGCAACGAGCTCCGCTGCCTCGCTGGCAAGGGCGACCTCTCGTGCTCGTACATTCTGTACCTCCCTGGTGCTGAGCTCGCTGGCAATCCACAAAAGCTCCAGATTGACATTCGCCTGCCGTCCAAGCTCCACGCCAGCAGATACTCGCTCAGGGCCAGCACAACCTCAGAGTACGAGGCGTGGCAGTCCGCCCTGCGCACCGCCAAGAGCTGGGTCCCGCAAGGCGGCCCCGCGGCGGCAGGCACTCGCAAGTCGATTGAAGGTACGTGTATTGAATTTGAATTGGAACCCACAAAAAAAAAAAAAAAAAAAACCGGAAAACAACCGCAAAACAACCGGAAAAAAAAAAAAGGAGGATCAAGATCGAAAAAACACACATGTTGACATTTTCGATCAGAAAAACAAACTCATGACATGGTTACAAAAAATGAAGAGGGAGAGAGAGCGCGAGAGAACGAAGGAAATGCGAACCAAAAAAGGGTCGAAAAGTGGTTACTGACAGTGTGAATCGGGCGGAAGTGACTCAACAGGTTGGATCAGAGTCGGATTCGGAAACAAAAAACAGACATGGTTTCAAAAATGAAGAAGGAGGGAGGAAGACGTCGTGGGGGGGGGGGAGAGAGAGCAAAACGAAAGACGGCAGAATCTGCTGTTTTCAAGCGGTATCCTGACAACCAGGCCCGAATGACTCACTCATGGTTGGAACATATAAATTGCAATCACAACAGTGTTCAACACACAGAGCATGGACGAGGCCGCCAGCTCGATTGGCGTCGAGGTAGGTGACAATGGCGGTGAAGCAGATCAAACTGCAGTCGTCGTTGCGCCACACAGCCACAAGCGCCGTCCAGCGACATTTGAAGAGGTATGTCGAGTTTGCCTCAAGGAGATGGGGGGGGGGGAAATGATGTCTTTCGGAGCGGGCTTCCGTTTGAGCGATCGATCTTGAATTTCAACATTTTCCCTCTTGGCTCTCTCTCTCTCTCTCTCTCCCTCTCCCTACCTTCCTCACTCCTCTACAGCTTGAATCAAAGCAAATGGGCCTCAGTGCTTCGCGTGAAGACTTTTTGTCACGCCTCAAGAACATGGTGGAGGCTCTGGACGTCAGTGAAGTGCCTGGAACCAACCTGCCCGTGCCCGATGGCCGCGCATTGACTCGTGACGGCACCGTGCGCGAGAAAAAGTCGCGCGGGGATCGCGATGCGGCAGTGGCTGCAGCAGCGGCCAGCAGCGCCGTGTTTGCTCTGCGATCGTCCGTTCACCGCCTGCAGTCGTCGGCCATGGAGATGCTCTCCCTCTACGCCGACTACAACCTCCTGGTCGAGACAAACGCCTTGTATTGGAAGGGGGCGTATGACAAGGAGCAGGTCAAGCTGAATGGCCTGGAAAAGTCTCTGGCCAACCTGGCACGCCAGCACGCTGCGCTCGAGCGTCAAACTTCTCGCGTCTGCTCTTCGGGACTGCCGTTGGACGACATTCCTTCCGACGAAGAGGAAGACGAGTTTGAGGAGCTCGACGGCAACAATGACGACGCCGAGCTCCCGCAGGGCGTTGTTGACTCTGACTCGGACTCTGGTTCGGACGACGAGTTTTTCGATGCCGTGGAAAGCGCCACCTCGCGTTCTTCAGCCGCAATGGGAACCGCGCCAGGTACCCCAACCACACAGGGATCCTCGTCCATCCCCACCAAGGCTTCACGTGGAAACACCATTTCCCTCTTCCCATCCGGCAGCCATCTTGCGAGCGGCACCCCGACTGCGGGCTCGCCAACCGTCGCGGCTGCCGCTGCCGCTGCTGCGCCCATTACTGCTGCATCTGCGCACAACACTGCCCTCGTTCGACCAGCGGCCGCGCACGTCCCTTCCATGAACACGGCGAACGGCAGCGCTGATTTCGCCACGACAGCCCCGCACCACTCGCACAAGGCTGACGGCAATCAGCTTGCCATCCGAGCTCACACGGGTGGCACGGGCTTGCGGCCATGGCGACACTCGCTTCCCGCGTTCAAGTCGGAAAAGAAGCTCAATATTTGGAAGCTCATCAAGGACGCGATCGGAAAGGACTTTTCGAAAATCTCCATGCCCGTCATTCTGAACGAGCCGCTTTCTGCCCTCCAGCGCTTCGCCGAGGACATTGAGTATTCGTATCTCCTTGACATGGCTGCTTCCAAGCCCACGTCGTTGGAGCGCCTGCTCTATGTGGCGGCCTTCTCCATCTCGTCGTACGCATCCACGCTCAACCGCACGGGCAAACCCTTCAACCCGCTGCTTGGCGAGACGTACGAGTTTTACGACGCCAATTCGCAAGTCATGCTCCACGCAGAGCAAGTCTCCCACCACCCGCCAGTGTCCGCTTTCCACGCCTCCGGCACTGGCTGGACATGGTGGAAGGAAGTTGCCTACTCGAGCAAGTTCACTGGCAAGGACATGGAGGTGACGCCCGTTGGTTTCAGCCACGCCGCCTTCCCCGCCCATCCGGCCGATCACTATACCTGGCGCAAGATGACCACCTCTGTGCACAATTTGATTGTTGGCAAGCTTTGGATTGAGAATGTAAGCGCGAAGCGCTTTGTTGTTTTGCAGGGCGTTTTCTTTTGTTCCCTCGGGAACTGTGTTTGTACCTCTCCCCTGTTGTTTGTCTCGTTTGCTCATTTTTTTTTGC
Organism: Capsaspora owczarzaki ATCC 30864; assembly: GCF_000151315.2. Lineage (NCBI taxonomy): Eukaryota > Filasterea > Ministeriida > Capsasporidae > Capsaspora > Capsaspora owczarzaki. The sequence continues at coordinate 659,099 of NW_011887306.1, read as the reverse complement.
TCTCTCCCTCCGTCGATGCGCACAGTTCGGAGAAGACACAATGGTCAACCACGGCACTGGAGACAAGTGCACCATCAAGCTCGAAAAGTATCGCTATTTCGGCAAGAGCGAGATTGGTCGGGTCACAGCCCGCGTCCTGGACGCCTCTGGGCGAGAGCACTTCCGCATCCAAGGAAACTACGACGAGTCCATCCAGTTTGTCAAGGTTGACGCCGACGGTGCCAACTTGACCTGGGAGCAGCTGACTGCTCGGTCGGCCCCCACGACCCTTTACACTCGCTACCCGCATCCTGACTACTATGACCAGTTCTACAACTTTACGAACTTTGCCATCACCCTGAACGATGTGGACGAGCACCTGGCGTCCCGTGTGTGCCCGACCGACTCGCGTCTTCGCCCCGACCAGCGTCTGCTTGAAAACGGCGACATGGACGGCGCACAGGCCGAAAAGACACGACTCGAAGAGAAGCAGCGCTCCGTTCGCCGACAGCGCGAAGCCAAGTCCACGCATCACGTTGCCCGGTGGTTTGAGTCCAAATTTGATCCTCATGTCAAGTTGGACACTTGGACATACCTGGGCGGGTACACGGAGGCGCGTGACGCCGGTCGCTGGGAGAACGTGCCTGATTTGTACTAGTTTCGTATTTTTTCTTTTTTGGAATCGAGACTGCTTGCATGATGATGTTGTTTTTCTTTGCGTGTTTTTTTGCCCCCCCCCTTTTTTCCCCCTCTTTTGTTCTTTTGCAAATCATTGTTTTGTTACTCGTTGTCTAAACAATACGCTGTGTTCTCGGTCTGCAAAATTGTCGATAAGGCTTCTTGTGGAGTATCGGAGTACAAGGGGCGAGGATGAAGACATTTCATTGGAAAACCCCAACCAAAACAACGGCATGAAAACACAACAAGACGATGGGTTGGATCAACCGTTGGTGACCTTGCGGTGGCACTCTTTGCACACGCGCACGGGAGTTTTGGACGAAGCCAGGGTGGTTGAAAAGTTGGAGCAATCGCCGCAGAAGATTTTTCTGTTGGGAGAAGAGAGGAAAGATTCAAACTCAAAAGTGTCAGATGGGTTTCACAAAACACAAGCAACAGGAAGCAGTACACAAATACGTACCCGCAGTTCCGGCAGTGATGCTGTGTTGCCATTTGCCAACCAATACAAAAACCAAAACCGCGCACAAAACACAAACCCAGTAAGCGTACAGAATTCATGGCATCCGTCCTCGCCCCCCCCCCTTCAACCTCCCTTACCTTGCGCGTTCGCAAATTAAAGGCCGATTGACAGCCACGGCACGACTCGACTTGATTGTCCTTCTCCCACGAGCTGGCCGTGTTGGCCGCCATGAGTTGGATTTGGAAGCCCTGCAGCTGTTCGCACAATTCCTGCTGCACAAAAATGGATTCGTCGAGGCGCGTGTGCAGCTCAGCGACCTTGGCCCGCAGAGTGCCGAGTTCCTTCTGGGCGCGAGTGTTCTTGTCGTCGAGATCTGTAGCGTTGGCCTCGGAGGTCTTGCACCGGTCGGTGAGTTTGGCAATCTCGGTTTTCAGCGAGTTTGCCTCCATTTCGCGCAGTTTGGCCACGGCTTCCGAGGCGCGCCGCGTTTCGTCGAGCTCGGACTGCAAGGTTTCAATCTCGAGTTGGCGACGGGCTTCGGTACGCTCCATGGCAGCCAGGGCGTCGGCGGCTTTGGTTTGCGCAGCACTGGCTTCCGCAGCTAGAGCCGTTGCGTGGGCATCCGCGCTCGCAGCGACTTGGCGCGCTTCCTCAACCTGGCTTGAAAGTGCAGCGCTTGTCTGTTCAAACTCTTTGCGGGCTGCCTCCAAGGCGTCTTCGCTGGTGGCCGCGCGAGCCTCGAGTGACTTGACCAACTCGGCCGTTTTGACGGCTTCTTCGGTGGCTTGAGCAAACTGACCCCGGAGCGTGTCGTGCTCCTCAGCTCGGCGCTCGAGCGTGGATTTGACATCGCGAAGATTGCTCTCTGCTGTCGCCAATGCCCCTTGGGTGCTATTGAGCTGCTGCATCAGGTCGTCGTTGCTGCTGATGGTCGAGGACAGCTGATCCTGCATGGCGGCAAGGGTCTCTTGCGACGCGGTTGCCAGCACTTGGGCACTGGCGGCGGCGGCCTCGAGTGCCGCCTTGTCAGCGTTCAGCGCGGCAATGCTATCTTGCAATTCCTTGATGGCCAAATTGTGAGCCTCAATCAGTTCGTCCTGTCGCTTGGAGTGCACCTGAGCGGCCAGCGCGACAGATTCCTGCGCTGCGGAGGCCGAGCGCTCGAGCTCAAGAGCGTGCTCCTGCTGCAAATCTTGCTGTTGCGAGGATAGTGAAGTGGCGTGTGCTGCGGTCAGGCCCTCCACATGCGCAGCATGCTCTTGCTGCTGACGTTCCAAGCGCTCTGACAACTCTGCAAGACTTGCCAAAGCGTCCGCCAGCTTGCCAGCGCTGACATGCTCGGCTTGAAGCTGAGTGTTTCGGAGCGCAGCCAGCTCTGCCTGCGCCGCGGCTTGCGCCTCTTGGGCCTGTTGCTCCGAGTTGGTACAATGTTGTTGCAAGCGGCCAATCTCGGCTTCGGCGTGAGTGGCCCGTGCAGCAGTTGCCTGCAATTCCGCCGACAGCTCGGCCTCGCGCTGTGCAGCCTTGGTGGAGGCCTCCGCCGCTGCTTGTTCGAGCGTCGTTGACTTTTCAACGAGTCGTTGCGAGGCCTCGGACAAGGCTTGCTCGGCCTGTGCTCGACTGGCCTCGAGCGCCGACTTGAGCTGCGCCACCTCGGCTTGGGCGGAGTCTTGCAGGGACGCCACCTCCGCCTCAAGCTGGGCAACTTGCATCTGGGCCAAGGCGAGTTGGTCTTCGGAAGACTTGGCAGACGCGGTGCGGTCTTTGATCTGTTGCTCCAGCAGGCGCAGCTGCTCCTTGAGGGCTTGCTGCTCGGCAACCTGCTCGACTTGTTGTTGCCGAGCGCGCTCTGCCTGAGACTCATCGCGTGCCCGCGCGTCGGCCAAGGCGGCCTGGGCAGTCTCGACATCTTGCGTGCGGGCTGCCATTTGCTCGGTCAGTCGGGCGGTGGAGGCGTGCGACGCCTCGAGCTCGATGGCCAACTTGGATGCTTCAACACGCACGGCACCGAGCTCCCGATCGCGCGCCTCCAAAGTCTGTTTGATCGCGGCAACCTCTTCGTCCGACGCAGCCTTCAAGCGTTGGAGTTTGGCGGCCGTCGCCGTCTGTGTGCTCGCGGCATTGGAGATCAGCTCGTTCTCTCGCTCGGTGGCAGCCGCGACGGCAGCTTCCAGCTGGGCAACGCTGCTGATTGCATTGCTGACTTGGGCGCGGAGCTGAATCAGTTCGCGATCCTTATCCACCCGGAGGGTTTCCAGCTCGGAGACCCGCTCAGAGAGTGCTGCGCTAGCGCCCTTGTGGGACTCGAGCTGAGACAGGAATGCACGCTTTTCCGCCTCAAGCACAGCCAAAGCGGCAGCATGCTGAGAGGTGCTGGCTTCACTCGCTCGCCACTTGGTCTCGGCGTCGGTTCGCTGGACATTGGTTTCAGCAAGCTTGGACTGCAGTTCAGACAATCGCTGTTCCACGCCAAGCTTGGTGCTCAGCTCTGCCTGCGCTTGCAGCCGCGCTTGCTCCAAGTCGTCTTGGGCGCCACGCAACTCACCTTCCTTCTCGCGAACAGATCGGCGAGCCTCACGCAGTTGCTGGTCGAGGGCATCGCGCTCTTGCGAGAGACGGACCTCGAGTGCAGCCAGTTCTGCCTTGACGGCATCCCGTTCGGCCGCTGTTTGGGCCAGCAACGCATTCAGTCCTTCGTCAACATTCACCCGGGAAATCATGGCGGTCATCTCCTCTTGCTTTTGGGTGTGACGCTCAATGTCAGCAGTCAGGCGAGTGATTTGGGCGTCTTTTCGGGTAGCCTCTTGGACGGCTTGCTCTTTGCTGGCTGTGGTATCGTCCAACGCATGCTGGAGAGTGGTCATCTGCCCACGGACTCGCTCCAGCTCCTGTCGAAGAGTCTGGTGCGCAGTGCTGCTGGCTTGCTGATCCGTGTTGGCCAGAATCAAGGCTGACTGAGACGCTGCAAGCTCCTTGACAAGGCGCTCGCGATCGGCGCGTGTTGCCTCGGCATCAGCCAACACGGCATCGAGCTGATGGCGGGTGTGAACGCGGTCGGCCACGGCAGTCTCGACGGCGGCAAGTGCTTCACTCTTTTCAGCCACCGTGGTGCGGAGCTGGACTCGCACCTCATCCAGCTTGAGTTGCAGCTGTTGGCGCTGCGCATCGGCATCGGCGAGGCTGGCATTGGCGGCTTCGAGTTGGGCACTCGAGGCGGCTTGGGCGGTGGCGCGTCGTTCCAGTTCCGCTCGATGTGTCGCGCGAACTTTTTCATCGGCCTGTGTGGCAGCTGCAGCAGTGTCGTCGAGTTGCTGTTCAAGCGAAGCAATCTTGGAACGCTGCATGTCGCGCTCGCGCTGCAGCGAGGCGAGCTCGTCGCGCAAATCGGCCAGCGCCTGCGTGTCTACCTGCAGCTCCTGGTTTTGCTGCGCTGCGAGTGCACGCATGCTGGCGCGTTCCCGCTCACGATCTCGCTCCTCGACCGCCAGTCGAGCACGCTGCTCATGCTCTGCCGCGTTAAACTCTGCGGCTTGCTTGGCGTGCACCAATTCCTCGAGCGAGGCGCGGGCCTTTGTCAGCTCGTCCTTGTGCGCTGCAACCAGCCATTTTTCCTCCTTGATGCTCGTCGTCAGATTCGCAATCGTTGCCTCGAGCTCTCGCACGTCCTGTTCCCTCGCGAGGCGTGCCTGGCGTTCGTTTGCCAGCTCCTGCTGGAGTTCACTCGAGCCCTTTTCCTGGTTGGACCTGAACGTCCTGCTAAACAGCGATCCCTGCCAATTTTCCCCCAAAAAACATAGATAAAAAACACAAACATGTATTACATCCATTGAGTACCATTCGTTGTGACCTTGTTCGAGGTGGGTATACTTGGCATCAACGATTGAGGTTACCTTTGATTCTGGTGCCTTGACCACCGGCTGCTGCTGCTGCTGCGATGGCGCCACGGCTGCTTGTTGCTGCTGTTGCTGCTGATGCTGATGTTGCTGTTGAGGAGTCGCAGCAGCAGCAGAAGAGTGTGCGTTGCTGGTGGATCGCGCTCGTGAGCTGCTGCTCTCGTCGGCTCTGTTTTGACCGATCGCCGCAGCAGCCACCGTCGCGTTGTTGCTGGCGTTCCCGCTCGCTTGAGCTGCTGCTGTCGTTGCGGGTACTGCTGTAGTGGCCTCAGTGGTGCTGGCTGATGGAGCGGCGTCGTGCACCGCGGCCCAGTGCGTCTGCAGCGCTTCCATCTGCTCGAATGGCTGCATGCACATTGGGCACACAAACCCAGACAAGTCAGCCATCAATGATGAAATAATGAGAAAAAAAAAAGAGTGAGCAGGAACAAGAAAAAACAACTCAGACAAGCAGATGAAGCAAAAACAAAGAAGATAGAGTGAGAAAATCTGAGAGAAAATCGTTCAACAACAAGCTGGCGTTTTCAAAGACTTGACGCAGAGTCCCCCAGCTTGCATGATGCTCAAAGGTCTTTCCCCAAACATGACGATCTGTCATGTCAGGACACAGCGTCGAATCTAGATGGCGCAAGAGGTAGCTGGGGGTTGGCACAGACAATTGGTTTGTTCGATGGTGGTCCGTGGCCAAGTGCTCAAAAGCGCGGAATCCAAAGTCTCAAAACGCTGCGATACTGGACTCGAGTCAGTCAAACACAGTGTGTACGTGTGTGGGTGATGGTGGTTGAACAAAGCGCGCACCAATCCGGTACACTACTATCCCGATCATTAAATTTCGACCCCCCCTCTTTTTTTCACTTTTTCGCCCTCCCTGGGACCTGTGTTGCTTTCCGTCTCGCCCGCGGAATGTTCATTCATGGTACGGTGTACCGAACGTCTGATGAACACCGGGAGCGGGGGTTGTGAGTCATATCAGAGCAGCAGCGAGCAAAATAAAAAATATAAGGAAACTCAAAAAATTCACTTTTCCCGCCCAAATTTTGGTTTGGGTTCAGTCTTTTTGTGCGCATGACTCGCACACGCAGTCAGTCCACGTCCCGCGTGGCTCCCAGACAGCCCCCGGTATGGCTGCGTCCAACTTCACCAAAAAGACCGCTGCCCGTGCTGGACAAGATGCCCAGGGAGGTCGTCCGCGGTCAAGTGCTCGCGTTGCGAAATGCTGGCCTCTCCTACAACAAGATCGCCACCCAGCTTCACCTCCCACGTTCTACAGTGATCAGCATCACCCAACGTTTCTCGGGAAGGGCGACGACGAGCGACAGCCCCCGCCCCGGTCGCCCCAGCAAGCTCAAGTCATTTCACCGCAACAACATTGTAGCACAGATCCTCCTCGATGAGTCCGACACCGCACCCGAAGTGGCCGCCACTATGCGCACATTGTCCAAAGTTCGTGTCTCTCCATGCACGATAAGAAGGGTGCTGCATGGTGCAGGACTTGTCAACGGAGCGAAGGTCAAAAAAGCCCTCTTGAAAGAGACACACAAAGAGCGACGCTTGGCCTTTGCACTCGCTCATCAGCATTGGACCGTCGATGACTGGCTGAGGGTCGTCTTCTCCGACGAGACTGCTCTCTATCTCTACAGGAACAACAACGGTGGTCGTGTATGGCGTCTGGTTGGCGAAACGTTGACCGATCGATGCGTGCAGGGCACGGTCAAGTTCGGCGGTGGCCATATCAATGTTTGGGGCGCCATCTCTCGTTTCGGAATTTCGCTTTTCTGCGAGGTCGGCGACGTCATGAACGGCGACACCTACCTCTCAGTTTTGGAGAGCGAGTTGCTAGCAAGCATTCGCGTGTGGAACAACAAAAACGAGATGATTTTCATGCATGACAATGCCCCTTGTCACAAAAGAAAAGATGTGGCGAAGTGGTTCGAAACCAATCAGATCACCGTCCTGGACTGGCCTGCGAGCTCTCCCGACCTCAACCCCATCGAAAATGCGTGGAACATGGTCAAGAACAAGATCTACCAGGAGAGGGAGATCAAGAGCAAGGCCGCGTTGTGGGAACGCTTCCAAGCGGTCTACGAAGAAGTGCTCACGCCAGAGGTCTGCCGCGATCTCATTTCATCGATGCCGCGCCGCATTCAAGCTGTGATAGATGCCAATGGTGGTTATACCAAGTACTGAAGTGGAGCGAAGGCGCTGCGACACGTTGTTTGTGTGCCATGTAATGCTTTGTGAAAATTGGGCAAAAAAGCCGCTCTTTTTCTGTTTTTTTGAGTTTTCATTTTTGTCTGTTCTCGCTTCGAATCTTAACTCCCAGCCCGCTGCTTCACTTCTAAAATGTGTCTGGTACACTGTACCATGAATGAACATTCCGCGGGCGAGACGGAAAGCAACACAGGTCCCAGGGAGGGCGAAAAAGTGCAAAAAAGAGGGGGGGTCGAAATTTAATGATCGGGATAGTATGTTGCCTCAGTCGCCACTCTCCACATTAACATTCACCAGGTCTGCAACACTACCATTGTCGCAAAAGTTCCGATTCAGTCAAAGTCGCTTCACTCTTCATTTCTAATTGACAACCTGTAACAATGGCAATGCAAACGCGTAAGTCCTTCCTCAACATCGCAACAAAAACCAACAAAATCGGGTCGACGCACTTTCAACGCCCGCTTTGTCGCCTCGAGACCGCGTCCTAACTGGTCGCAAGAACAAGAAAGACACATAAACTATATTTATGACAATGTGAAAATGAAGCGGCAGGCATCGAGCAGGGACAAAGGACCTAAAAGCGACGTCTCGGCTGAACGGGCATTTTTGCTGGCGTTCATTGTTGTTGGCGTAACAGGATAACTTTGTCGGCTTTGACTCTGTCCCCTCATCACTCTAGAAAAGGACCCTCGATCAATGAGTCAATGAGTCAATCCTGTTAAAGCGTCAAACGCAGTTGCTGACAGGAAAGAGGCGGACGAGAGGAGAAGCAGGGCAGACGATTGGCTGAATTTTTGCACTGCCACCACGTTTGGCAGCCAAGTACGCTTTTGCCATCATGACTTGGTTTCGTGCAGACTCACAAATCCAAGGCAAACAATCCATCAACCATTCCTTGACCGCTCTCTACAATGCACCAAAAATACTCAAACTTTTGCGTTTTCCCTTTTTTTTTTGTCCCGCATCTCGTCTGTTGAACAGGCGCGGTTGAGAACGATCTCGTCGGTGTCATTCTTGACGACCACCAGCATTTGCTGGAGCTCTTCCGAGAGTTTGACTGCGAAAAGGCGAAAAGCAAGCGCAAGACAGACATGGCAAAGCACATAATCAAGCAGCTGGCGCTGCACGACTGGCTGGAAGTGCAATTCCTCTACCCTACAATGCAAAAGATTGATTGCACCGCCACGCACCACGCCCTCGATGCGCACATGGAGGCCGAAACGCTGATTGAGCAACTCCTGTCCGGCGACATGGATCCGGAATCGGAGGCCTTCCGCGAGCAAATGTCAACGCTCATCACCGACGTGCGCCGTCATATGATGGACGAGGAGTTTAACATTTTGCCTCAGCTGCGCAAGCACTTTACAGTGACAGAGCTGGTTAACCGGGGCGAGCTCTGGGAAAAGGCCAAGGCGTGTGCTCCACAAAACCCGCGGCTCGCTCCTGCTCTTTCGCTGCACCAAGGCATCACAGCCGCCCAGCTGGATCTCAACCCGGCAGCAGACGAGCTGAGTGCTCACTGAGTGTGCAGGGGCGTACAGCGCGAGGATGGGAATTATTGTATGTCGGAAGTCGGAAACAACAAACAAACAAACAAACAAACAAACAAACAACAAACAAACAAACAAAAAAACAACAAACAAACAAACAACAACAAATGTCCAGGCAGTTTTGTTTTGATGTCAGAGTTCTGAGCCGGTCCTTGTTGTCTTCATGGAAATAAAAGGCACGAACTTTCCAAACGCGGCTGCTTGGGGGCACATACGCAAAAGCGACCGGCATTGTCATACACCCACGATGCAACGAGAAAAGGTTGAGCATCGAGTGGTCTTCAGTACGAGTGTGTTAACGACTGAAACGTCAGGATAATGCGGGTTGGATGGCCATTTGGGTGCACAGGACGGGCAAAGTTAAACCAATGTAGAAAATTCATACTGAACAACGCACTGTAAAACCCATGAATGCAAGTTTCTTGAAATAACATGTTCACAGCTGGGAGCTATCTCCGTCGAGGTCGTTCAATCATTAACTGGTACATGGCGCTTCCCAGCAAGCCGCCCAATGGCGGGGCGACGAGAGGAACCCACGACCAAGAATCGCCGGCAGTAAAGACTTCGCCGCCCCACCCAGCCATGTACGTGAACAGGCGCGGTCCAAAGTCGCGCATCGGGTTGAGAGGGTAGCCGCAGTTGAAGCCAAAGCTGATGCCGATGGCAGTCACGAGCACGCCCGCCGACGGCGGCAGTCCGTGCTTGCCAACAGACGGATTTTGCTTGTCAGTGATGGAAAAGAGACCCATCAACAGCAGAGCCGTCGCGAGGATCTGGTCTGCAAACCCTTCGCCAATCGAAACGCCAGGCGCGAGGTAGGTGGCAAAAATGCCAGCAGTTGCTTTGGTGCCCGTGACGTGGCGGGACCCTCCGTCAAACTCTTCAATTCCATCGTAGTAGATAGCGTAGACGAGAGCGGCGGCTAGAAAGGCTGCAAGGAGCAGAAGTTGTTGGTTGGCCAAACGGGAGCAGCAGAAGACTCAGCAACAACCACAACAACAAAAACAAACAAACAAAAAGCCCCCCCCCCCCGAAAAAAAAAAAAAAAACCAAAAAAAAAAAAACCAGCACGAGCGGTTGACGTCGCTTACATCCAACGAACTGCGCCAGAATAAACAGAGGTACTTTGCGCCATGGAAATCCCTTGAACACAGCCAATGCGAGTGTTACCGAGGCGTTGAGGTGTCCGCCATGCGAGACCATGACGCCGATGCAGACTCCAAGCCCGTTGCCAATGTGCACCGCCAGCGGATTCGACGTACCGACAACAAGATGCGCCACCTACTTGTTTTTCAGCAACATCACAAACAGCAAAATTGCATTTCAGTTCGCCGGGAGCGGTGAGTTTTCGGCGACGAGAATCGGTTCTTCAGAGCATAAAAATCCGCGACGTACCGATCCAAGCGCGAATAGCACCATGACAAACGTGCCCAGCGTTTCCGCAAGCAGATCTGCAGTGAGCGATGGCTGGAATGGCGCCACGACACGTCGCTTCCTGTGATACTCTCTGGGCGAGTTAGTATTGCCATCATCGTCGTCGTCGTCGTCCGAGTCGAACGCCTCGAGTCCGCGCGCCTGGCTGGCTCGTGGTCCTGCTTGTCTGCCTGGATTGGCCTTGTACGTCGCATGCTGGCGTGCGGCATCGAGCGGGGCGTCTTGACTGTGGTTGTTGATGCTCAGTCCACGATTGAGATCGGCTTGCCCAGCAGCAGCGTGTCCACTGCCATTGCCATTGCCACTGCTACTGTGGCTATGGGTGTGACCGTGGACGTGACTATGGCTCTGATGGTGGTGCGCTGTGGCATCGCCAGTGAATGTCACCGTGCGATGGTACCGCACTGCGTTCGTTGCATGGTAATCCGGGTTGCTCAGAAGCGGCTCAGATTCAGTGTGATCTCCCATTTAGAAGAACGAATCGCCTTCAGCCCTGGTTTGTTTGATGGTATTTTTGGTCTGAGTCTGGGGTCTTAGGTCTGACTGCAAATCACGACTGAATTGCTGCTTATAAATAATGCAACGAAGTCAAGGGGGCCCCTTGCACAATGTCCTCACGAGTGATTTTGCAACCTATTCTTTGAAGCAAATCGATCGGAACCTTTGTCTCAGAACACTAAACACCTTGGAACTCAGTCTTTGAATTCTCAGCCGAAATCCGCATGAGTTTGTCGCGGTTTGCCAGTCCGGCGTTCCTGGGCGTCGTCGTGCTGGGTGCAGTGACTGGTTACTACAGCTTCAACGAGCCACTGCGGCAGTTCCACGCCGAGCAGCAGGCGATCGACCAGCGCGCCAACGGCAAGACTGGTAGCGGCGCAGTGCTTGAGCCATCGAGCAGTGCAGTTCCACCATCGTCATCATCACCACCACCGTCGTTACCATCATCACCATCATCACCATCGTCACCATCATCACCATCAACAACATCATCGGCTTGATGAATGCGTTGTCGTTTTTTTTTTTGGAGAGTTGCTTCTTGTTCGTGTTGCTCGTGGTCCTTCTGGATGTGAAGACGTGTGCTTCCTCTCTCCTTTGCAATAGAAATCCTCGTACTCTGAATTCATTGATTCATTGATTCGTGCATTCACATTGTTACTGTTTCGTGTGCGTAGCCAGCTCGCCCTTGTTGTTTTTCATTGTCGTTGAAACTGAGCCAATGGGCTTTGAAGCCACATTCTGTCTTCGTTCTGGGGATTGCATCTCGAGCTGTCTTCATCTTCAAACCCCAATGCATGCAGCCCAGTCTCCAAGAAGCGTCGTACTCGCATTCAGTCCAACCCAAGACCTCCGATCAGATCAGGTCAGACCGGGTTGCTCAAATCTCACACTCTGATTTTTCAGCTTACGATTGGATTTCGCTGTTTTTGTGGTTTTTTTTTCGCTTTATTTTGTTGTTGTTGTTCTTGTTGTTTATTTCGTTTAAGATATAACACAAAACAATCACAAACCTCAAACAATTCTTATTTTTATTTATTACTCTTGTTTTTTTTTTTTTTTTTTTTTTTTCTTTCTATTCTTCGTTCACTTTTCCCCTTCCTTTGTCGTTTCCCGTCACCGACAGTGTCAGACTGCGGGGCGAGTGTCGGGCATTCTTTCTTTTTTGGTCTCACTCAGCCGCTTGATTGGACACACACAAAAACAAATGAGCGCGGCACAGCGTCCGAGTCCGAGCATTCAAAGCGCCATTCAAAGTGGAGCTGATGACGAAGCAGGGCAAACAACAATCACAGCGCATGATTCGCTTGTTGTTGTTGTTGGCGAGACAGCAGCAGCACCGACCGCCACTCACCACCAGCAGCAACACCACTACCAGCATCAGCAGCATCAGCAGCATCAAAGGACAGCAGGAGAAGCGACAGGTGAAGGAGCAACTGATTTGCCATATCACACAACCCAAGTTAGGCGAAATCTCTTCCCGTCGCCGGCTGCTGCTGCTGCTGAGGTCGATGCTGCTGGGACGACTCCTCAACCGACCACTGCTCAACCTGCTGATGCTGGGACGACTGCCATCACTGCTGCTGCTGCTGCTGCTGCTGCTGTTCAGGACGAGCACGTGCATCCGACGGGAATCCGGCTCGGGCAGCTGCTGCATTTGGTCGAGCGACACCGCGCAAGGCAGTGCGCACTCGACGCTCGGAGCCTGCCGCTGCTCATCAAGCTGCTGCACTACTACTGGGAGGTCGTCCAGCCGCACCAGCCGCAGCTGAAACAACTGCTCTTTGCGCACATTGTGGCGTACCGCGGATTGCTCGATCGGGAAATGGCCGCCGCGAGCATGCCGCAAGTCTCAGAAGTCCAGCATTCCGAGGTGACTCACGCGCAGGAAGAACGACACCCGTCGTCGGAGGCCTCCAGCAAGACAGCCAGACACCTCGATACTGACACGGACAGTGGCGACGAGTACGCATTTGGCAGACCAGAGGAGCAGGAGGCCGACGACGACGACGACGACGACGACGACGACTCAGGGACGGACAGTGACGCGGTTGAAGAAGAGCAGATTCCTTCCCATCTGCGTCGCCGTCGACCCGGCCCCGAGCTTGCCTTCCAGACATCGCTACTGACACCACCTCCGCAATCGTCCGCAACTGCTGCTGCTGCTGCTGCTGCTTTTTTGGCGCAACAACAGTCTTCGTCCGTGCCCCGGTCGTTTTCGCCCGCCATTTTCAACCCGACAGATGCAGCAGAGCCCCCTCTGCTCGAGCAGCGCCCGCCGTCGCAAGGAGCAAGACTCCCGTCAGCCGGTGTCGAGTTTGATGTCGGCGAAGCCATCGACCCGGCCTTGCGCCATGCTCGCATGCAGGCCCGGCAATCCTCGCTCACCGAGCAGTTGCAAGCTGCTGCCGCCTCTTCCCGACCGACCACTCCACTGGGCATTCCGTCGCGCACTGGCACTCCGCTCGGGCTTCCGCAGCAGTCGGGGCAGCTGGGGTATGACGCAACGACGCCAGGCGCTTCGTCGTCTGGGGTTGTTGAAAGCCTGCTCGTGAGCACTCCGTCGGATTCCGAGTTTGTCCTGGTCGATGGCTTGGAGTTTGGCCAGCAAGACACGTCTGCTGACGCTGGATTGTCTGCAGGCGCTCCAGTCACACCGAATGGTGCCTCGGCGTCCCCCTCCTCCTCCTCCTCCTCCTCCTCCTCCTCCTCAACATCATCCTCAGCAGTATCATCGTCTTCTGTACCGGTTCTCATCCCGACATCATCGGACTCGCCGGCTGACTCGTTCGTCGACCAGTTTGTCGAGCTCGAGCCATCTCCGTGCTACCCCGTGTTCCACCAAACGTCTCCGCTTCCCACCATCCAAGACTCACTGCTGATCGACGAAGACTGCTCTGCCCTTTCCCTCACCTCGCTCCTGACCAGCTTCGCGGCAGAGCAGACTGCAGCAGCCGCATTGCTCGCAACCATCGATTCGACTCGGGAGCGCCTGGTGCGCGCCTCCGTCGACCAACCGGCTGCTGCCGAGATGGATCGCCTTGTGTCGCGCGCGGGCAACCGCGTTCTCTGCTTTGTCCCGATGACTGGCGCCACCCCTCGCCACACTTCGCCGTCCAAGCATCGGCATTTGCGAGCCGCCTCCGTCGGCGATTTGTCCTCGAGCTGGCCAGCTCGCGGCGGCGTGTTTGGTGCTGGTGGCACGAGTGGCAGCGGTGGCGCCGGAGGCAAGCTGCTGCGCGGAGTGGAGCGAGCAGATCCCATCGTCGAGCAGCCAGGGCAAGTTGCAGGCCATTGCAGGAAGGCCAAGCACATCACCAGCCCGAAAATGCGCGCGTTTGGAGCGCTGTCAATGACGCCTGAGAGCCACAACGCCCTCGTTGCAGCCGAAGAAGCTGCGGCCGCGGTGGTCGCCGTTGCCGTCAACAGTGGCCTGTCTCCGCCCTACCAAGCCGACGTCATGGATGCGCTCAGCCAGGAGCTTGCGCGTGCTCGCATCGGCTCGGTGGAGCTCTCACCCATCCCTATGCGCCGCAACCGGCGTCGCACCTCGGACAGCAATCTGTCTCCCATGCTGCTGGCATAGTTTTATGAATGGAGTGTCTCGGAGTGCCTTTGGAATATTGTATGATGGACATGTACAAGTACATGTGATTGGGTAAATATTGTATTTTTGAAATGAATCGACAACAACAACAACAACACCGACAACAGATAAATAGAAAAAAAAAACAACAAAAACTGAAAATAAATAAGTTGGGGGAAACGTGTTAGGGATGGGGCACATGGCTGCTGCTGCTGCTGCTGCTGTGACTCAACGCGGCTTCTGTGACTCGGCGTTCAATGAGCGCCTCGGTGGTGGAGAAGGCGGTCGTACTGATCGCGCGAACGAACGAAGCACTGGCACGACGCGAGCGAATTGCGCTGCTAATTATCGACGCTGGACTCGAGCTTCTGGGCGAGGGTGTGGACGGGATGCTGAAGGGTATAGAAGGACTCGACGACTGCGAGGATTGCGACAAGCTGCCTGAATCGTCACTGTCCGATTGCTGAATCCTGGCAACAATCGCCGCACTGGCCGCAGCGGCCGCAGCCAACGCCGGCGCAGAATCGGCAGCAGCGTCCGTGGCGCAAGCGTCCAAGAACTGTTCGAGGACGTCTTGGCGCTGCCAAACGACCATTCGCACCGCACGCCGATCGACAGCGGAGCGGGGCGGCACGTCCGACCACTGCGGGCAAGCGTCGCCTGTGGAAACGGTCAACCACGAATTTCCACAGCGAATATGTGTTTGGAACTGTCGCGAGCGAGGAAAGTTTGCTGAGGACGATGCCGACGATGCGGATGCCTGCGTGGCTGACAGCGGCGAGGAGGAGGAGGAGGAGGAGGAGGAGGAGGAGGAGGAAAAAGAAGAGGCAGAAGAAGATGACGTCTGCAATTCTTGATCGGATTCCATGCCGGCCGCGCTCGCAACCTCGAAGGCCGCAGGAGAATCCAAAAAGGCGGCCATGGTAGATTCGTGGCGCGCAAGGGGCAGAGTAATTGTCTTGCCCGTGCTGTTGAGCGACAGGGTGACCATTTCGGCACCGACAGGCGCAGACTCCAACTCTGGCTGAGGAGGCGGCGGCAGTGCCTGAACAATGTGCGTGACTTGATACACGCCTCCGTCTTCTGCGATAAAAGAGGCAGAGAGGCGAGGAACGGGGGCAAGCCCCCTCAAGTCAACCGTCGTTCGAATCGTGGGGAGAGTGTCGGCCACATCGGCAGTCAAAACCCAGTCCCAAGGATCGAACGGAATGCCGGCTTCGTCAAAGTTGGCGACGAGCAAGTGACCACGCTGAATGAAAGAGACCTGCTCCGAAGCATCTGCAGCGTGGCACCCCGGGCATGTGACTTTCGGCTGCGTCGGATGAAACATGGAGAAGCAGGACGAAGCATCTGCCAATTGTTGCTGATGTTGCCGAGCGAGAAGCTCTTGCTGCTCCTGCTCCTTTTGTTGTTGTTGTTGTTGCTGTTGTTGTTGCTGTTGTTGTTGTTCCTTTTGTTGTTGCTGGTTGGCAGACAATGACAATGCCGCATCGGCAAAGGATGACGACGCGGGGGAGGCCGAGCTGCTCAACTCCAGGTCGAGGCTGTGGCCGAGGCCGATCGGGGAGGATGCTGCAAAAAGATCATCCATGTTCCTGCCGAACAGACGGTCACGCATTTGCAGTGCTGCAGCATCTTCGCCAACCAGCACCGTCGGACTAGACAGCCAGTTGTCAGAGTCGCGCATTTGGCTGTGGAAAAACGGCTGCGTTGGATCGCGTTTCCAAACACTTCTGCGCGACACTGTTGCAGCGCGCGATCCCAATCGTGCGCCACTACGCGCCCACGACTGGTACTGCTTCAGCCACTCGCGTCGCAAGTCAAACTGTTGCGCGAGCTGCTCGGAAAAGTCGAGATGCTTAAAGGTGAGCAGACTCGTGGATTCTTGCGGGGTCGGTTCAGCAGCGGCCGCGTTGCAGGTCAGGCACATGGAATGCCGAAGCACGGTGTGGGTCAGCGTTTCGGTCGGGATGGACGCGGCGTGCGCAAGCTGCGCTTCGCGAGCAAGCAGGGCATCTTCGGATGGGGGTTGCAACAGGCACGTCAGCATGGCAGCAGTGGAAGGTGCCGGATTTTTGAGTGGAAAGCCACTGCATTGTTGCTGCATGAGGAACAGGATGGCAAAAAGACGTGCGGCATGCAAGTGCTGAATCCAAGGAGAAAGAGCGGTCGTTGTGCTGCCGTTGGTCATCCCGCTCGCTGATGCTGCTGCTGATGCTGATGCGGCGGCTGCAGCTGCGACCGTGCTGTTGCTGGACAAAGTCGAGACGTCGACTTGGTAGCTCGGAATGTCGGCGGCAGTGTGGTGAAGCTCTTGCGCGCGATCAAAGTGATGGATGATTGCAGCCTGGATGTCGACTGAAAAAGTCACAGGAAGGACGGAGCGCAAGAGATCGAGCTGACTCGCGGTTGAGCGAGACATGACATTGTTGGGAACCAACAGGCGAAGTGCAAGCGGGAGCTCGTCGATGGCACGTTCTCGCGTGGTCGAGCCCAGCAACATTTCAACCGTGTTTGCTTGCGGGCAGCTGTAAAGACTGACAGGCAGCGAGTAGCCGGATTGCGAGAGACGGTCGAGCATTTCACGCAAGGTAATGTTGGTTGCAACGAGTAGGAGGCACAAGTCCAGCGACGCGATGAATGCCGAAGTGGCACGCGCGAGTCGCAGCTGGTGAGCAACGTTTGGTGCCAATCGGTCTTCGTCATGCTGTCGAGGAGGTGGCGGCGGAGTGGACCACAGCACCATATGAGTATTGGCGTTGGTGTCCCAAAAGCGGGTTGGCCGCCACGAATACTGGGCTGTCTGTTTGAGAATGGCCAATTCCCGTGCTGGCATCGAATCGACCGCGACAGCATGTAGCTGCTGTTGGTGTTGTTGCTGTTGTTGGTGCCGAGGGGTGTCAACCAGACTGAGGCGTGCTCTCTTACCGGAGGGAGTCAAATCCGACTCGACAGAATCGATTCGATTCGACGTCGACCGACCAACGTCGGCTGTGACGGACAAGCGACGTCGACGACCACGATGCGCAGATTCACACTGTGACAATGACGTCGGTGACGACGACGGGGACGCGGACACCGAGGATGAATGAGCACGAAGCTGCGACGACGCAGACGATCTGGGAACGACGACGACGACGACTGGGCCTTCGGGCGCCTCTGCGCCGACGTCTTCGTCAGGGTCGACAGAGTACCCGCATGAACGGCACATCAGAATGAACTGGTCTGGATGCAGGCCTGTCTGGAAGCGACCCAGCTTGGCGACGAGCGGTTTGCAGTGAGGACAGCAGCTGCTCGCTGGTGACGGTTGACCTTGGACTGCTCGGCCTTGGCTGTGTGCTTGCAGTGCATTGTGGCTGTGAGACGCAGTGAGTGGCAGTGGCAGCGTCGGAGATGGGCGCTGGAAGTGCGGCTGGGAGTGCGGCAGGGAGGCCCTCGTGGACGTGGACGGGCGCACGCGGTGGTGCAGCATCAGCGCAGCGTTGGTCAGCGCAGTGCAGCGGACGGAGGAAGAGGCAGATGCAGACGGGTGGGTTGCGCAGCTGGGTCCGGGCGACGCTGGTGGGACGGAGTTGGCAGCATTGGAGCCAGTCGTGAATGGGAACGGGATGGACAGCTCCATAGTGGGATGGTCGTCCTCCAACCCAGAGACGCAAACAGCACACTCACACAAACACAATAGACTGAGCTACGAGGGGAAACAAACAAAAAAGGTATAGGAAGAAAAATGCTTGTACAGTAGTAGAGATAGTGAACGGGAATGAATGGAAACGAGTGCTGTAAGAATCGATTTGAATGTTGACAGTCGGAGGCTTTTGGCTTGCTTTTGGTTTCTCAACAGAATTGATGGGATTTGTTACCAGAACATCGACAGTGACACAGAACAAGCGTACACAACGGTGTTTTCCATCTCCGATTGAAATAACGATTCTGGGTTGGAGACAACGCCCAACTGCTTTTCGCAACTCGGGATGTCAACTTGATCCAAGCGGTTCGAAATTCGGACTATCCGTCGAGCCACTGTGGAACAAGCAGAAGGATGAAAGAGACAGGCACAGTCTCAAATCAAAAG
Source organism: Capsaspora owczarzaki ATCC 30864 (assembly GCF_000151315.2). NCBI lineage: Eukaryota > Filasterea > Ministeriida > Capsasporidae > Capsaspora > Capsaspora owczarzaki. The sequence continues at coordinate 640,741 of NW_011887306.1, read as the reverse complement.
TCTGACAAATAACATGCACACCGACCGCCTCATCTACACCCCAAACGCCAACGACTTACCGCTCAAGCTGCTCATTCTTCCACTTTTCCACACGTCGCATCATGACTTGTTGCATGTGATCGGGTCGCGATTCAAGCAATTGGCGACGTTGCTGCTCGTCCCATTTGCGTTGTTCTTCGCGCTCCTCGTCCTCGACTGCTTGTTCTCGTGCCGCCGTCCATTTGGCGACCAGCCCAGAAAAGTTCTTCTGCGACATGGAAGTGCCAGCGATGGAGCGACTCGGGTGTACAGCTCCAGAAGACGACTTTTTCGCTTGTTTGAGCGGTTGTTTCGTTTGGAGATTCGTGTCTGTGGCAGCATCCAAAGCATGACTGGATGAAAACGACGACAACGACGACGACGACGACGAGGGCGGAGGCGGCGGTGGGACGGCTTCGAGCTCTGGTGGCGGCTCGACCGGAGGAGCTGGAGCGACATCGTTACTCTGCACTGTGCCGTCAGGCGCGGGACAGGACCACGACGTTTCTCCCGTGGCCTGGTTCAAAAAGTAGTACTTTTGTAGACTGGGCTCCCATACACACGTCCAATTTGCAGGCACAGCGTCGCGCTCGTACATGGCCAGCATCTGCGACATGACCGTGACCGTTCCGAGCACGTAGGCAGGATCAATCACGCCGCGCTCGAGATCGTGCAGGCGCGTCTGCATTTCAATGCGCTTCACTTCCAAATTGTTTAATCGCATCAGGCTAATCCCCAGGAAGTCGAGTTTGGCGAGGATGGTGCCGGACAATCGCTCCAGAGTTTGCTTGTCTTGGGCTGAAATGGGAGTCCCGATTTGGACAGCAGGTGGAAGTGCTGTCGCGGCGGTGATGGCGTTGGTAGTTACTGATGAGGTCGGCGCAGCAGGTGGTGGTGTTGATGGAGCGCTGGAGGAAGGCGGCTCGCTCGCAGTTAAACCATCGTCGAGTTTGACTCGCTTGCTTGCTTCGCTTTCGAGCGCTGCTTCCAAAGTCGACTCTGTAGCATCTTCCTCCAGCTTTCTCTTGACTACTTGGGCACTGTGCGCTTGCTGGTCTTCTTCGGTTGCCGGTGGTTCAGCCGAGTGCACACTTGCATTCGCAGCTGCCGCTTTTCGCTTGGCTCGAATCCGTTTGAGCGGTTCTGGCATCTTCCACGTTACAGCCTGTGTATTCGTGTTCCAGTAGTACACCTTGCTTGTTGCTGGATCGAGCACGCGCGTCCATCCATCTGTCTCGTCTGCCTCGTTCTCGTTCTTGGTCTCGTTCTCGCTCTCAGTAGTCTTGGGCTGCGGCTGCTCGCCATCGGTCGCTACGTTCTCTGGCCCTGCATTGGCTTCTGTCGTGTCTTGGTCACTTGGTTCTGTTGTCGTCGTCGTCGTCGTCGCGGTCATCGTCGACTCGCTCGCTGCCTTGTGCTCGCCGTCCTGATGCTTGTTGTCTTCCGCCTTGTCTTCTTCGACTGCTGCAGAGCGCCGCTCTTCTTCAGCGAGCTCCATGAAGAAGCTGTCAAACTCGGCATCGACATCTCCCATCGCTCGGCTTTGGGCTTTTTGTTTGGGCTTTGTGTGGACTGAGCGTCTAATGCAAATCTGAGACTGAGCAACGCAACAAAAAGCCAAATTTAGCTATAGAGGCCAACGCATGCGTGCGAGTCAAAGAACATGTGCTTTGAATTGTAAATTATCGTCTCAGATTCTTGCTCAGATTTCTCAGACTCAGTCGTCCTTTTGTTTCCCAAATTTAGTCCAAACCCCGACTCTTTGTTTTTTTTTTTCATTTCTGAGGCGATTCTAATCCACTTTAGCACTTGCTACTACTACTGTTACTACTACTACTACTTGTACCACTATGCCTGGCATTCTGAAGGTGCGCGTGTCGGAGGCGCGCGATCTGCCAATCATGGATCGCTCGACCGAGCTCACCGACGCGTATGTCGAGGTCAAGTTTGTGGACGAGTCCTACAAGACGATCGTGTGCAAAAAGGTGACTTGCGAAAAACCAAGCGATGAATGAATATTGAACGGAGGGAGAAAGAGAGAGAGAGAAAGAGAGAGAGAGAGAAGTATGGAACGAGTCGCACTATTAGTGAACTCGGTGCTATGCACTCATTTTGCATAAAACCCAAACAAAATCCATACTCTGCCTCTAACCAACCAACTTTCATTTTTTCCTCGATACTCCCTCCCCGCCTGCCCACCCCTTTGCAGACCCTCTGCCCGGTGTGGAACGCCGACTTCCGCTTCGAGCTCGAGGACGAGGAGCTCCAGGACGACACGCTCGAGATCAAGGTGTGGGACCAGGACACGATCAGCTCGGACGACGCGATTGGCAAGGTGCTCGTTGATCTCAATCCGCTGCTGAGCCCGGACGGACCGGCGCAGATTGCAGGGTGGTTCCCCATCTACGACACGCTGCGTGGCATCCGCGGCGAGGTCAACGTGTCGGTCAAGCTCGACCTCATCTCGGACGTCAACAAGTTCCGCGACACGTCGCTGGGCGTCCGGTTTTTCGCAATGCGGTGCTTGCCGCCATTCTACCGCACGACGGCCGTGCATGGGTTTGTCGAGGAGCTCATCGTCGACGACGATCCAGAGCACCAGTTCATTGACAACTTTCGCACGCAGCGATCGTCCAACGAGGCACGCCAGCGCTTGTTTGCTCAGCTCTCGGGCGAGCTGCGGCGCAAGATCGGCCTCAAGACGCTGGAAATGGGCGGAAACGCAGTCACGGGCTACCAGCAGTCCTTTGACATTGAGCAAGAGTTTGGCATTGTCGCACGCGCGATCGGCACCGCCTGCACGGTCATCAAGCCGTCCGACGCGGACCAGCATCATTCGCCGTTGCAGTCGCCCGTGGACACGCCCAGTACCACCACGTTCGGCACACACCACGACGCGACAGGTGGCTCGGGCGCGCAAGCAGGGGGTGCAACAGCGACTGCCATTAACATCGCTGGCGCGGCCGCGAACAACGCTGCAGGATTGACTGTGAGCGCCGCTGGCTCTCCCTCCGATCCGTCAGGACTGACTGTCGGCAGCGTTCCGCTCTCTTCATCGCTACCAGATGCTGTCGCTGGCAATACCAAGCTATCCGTGTCCACCGGCATGCAGCGCCACGTTCATTCGCAGCAAGAGCTGCCGCTGATTACGATTGTTGCATTTCCCAAAGGCGTCGTGACGAGCATTGGCGGTGTTGTTGCCGCCAGGTCGGTCAAGCTCCTCGACAAGATCCACAATCCGGACGAGCCTGTCACGCGCGACAAGTGGTGGATTGAGATTCGCGAGGAGATTCGCGCTCACGCTCGTGCCATGGGCTGCTCCGCCGTGGTCGGCTACAGCGAGTCCTCTACCGTGTGCGGCGAGCTGTGCTTGCTGTCAGGTGTTGGCACGGCCGTCATTTTGAACTGGTCGCCGCTCACCTACCGAGGCCTGCACCCGGACGATGAGTTTGCGCCGCTTTCCTTCCTTTCAGAAGGAGCTGATGCCGCTTCCTCGACCCGGCAGTCCAGCATCGACGAAAATGCCCGCACACCTCGCGGCAAGGGGCGATCTCGGCGACGGGAGGTTTGTGTTTTCGAGCAGTTGATTGTGTTGTTGTTTGTTTTGCGCCTTTTTGGCTCATCAAGTCGTGTCCTTGTGTGTCTTGACACGTTGGTGCTCTAGCGTTCGTGTATATCCTGCCACGTGCCCTTCAAGAAGGATGCTCTACCGTTCAAGACAAACCTGGTTCGCTGCGCTCATTGCAAGCGAGCGTTGGTTCCTGATGTGATTTTCGCCACCATTGGTACAGTGGCCGATACATTTTTCCTGGATGTCGCGGTGCTTTTTGACCCTTTAGGCCAACTCTGCTCTGCTTTTTCGATTGTTTGGTGTCGTCGAAACAGAGCCGCCAGCTGGTGTTCCAATGAATGGTCAGGGCTGCATCATCGAGGCGCGCATGTGTCGCCCGAAAAAGAAAGCCCAAGGAGAGGCGAATGCCACCCTTTTGGGCGAAGCGACGCCTTTTATCGAGTACGAACTGCATCGTCAGCTCCTGTACAAGCTCAAGCTGAAAGGTATTGATCTGGTCATTCTGGGAACGTTTTGGACAACACAACCCGTTTTTTTTTTGGCTAACTCGGCGTTGTGTGGGACCAGGTCTGAACGCACTGTTTGCGCTCAAGACGCAAATCACTGTTGGCGAATCGCTGATTGTCGGTGTTGCTACAGCCACGGCGGTAAAGCGCGAGTTTGAATCAATGAATTTGGACTGGTTACATTGACGGGTTGCTGCGCATGAACTCATGGTTTGTCGTTTGCCGTTTTCCTCCAGGTATTCTTGTCAGCTCTACCTGCGCCACCGCCAGTGCAGTTTGCCCGCAACAACATTGAAGGATCCGATCGAGGCGATTCCTCGCATTTGGTAAAAAATGAAATTCTTGTTTGATTGCTCCTTCCCTCTCAACTCCAAAATCCTCGCAGCGCTCCCGTGATCTCACATGGTTGCTTTTTGCTTTCCTCGTGTTTTAGGACACGCTCACTCAAGCGCTGAAGGACATGAATACGCGAAATCGACCAGAAATGAGCTTGGGCGACGATGATGATTCGTCCTCCGATTCCTCAAACTCGAGGTACGCTCCTTACCTTCCGGATTGGATTGATGGGGGAGAGAATGTCATTTCGGAGACTCATTTTAACATTCTACACAACAGCGACGACAGCGACGATGACGGTCATGGCATGGTGGAGTATGGCGACCACGCTGCTTTCGTAGTTGAAGTGGACGACGATGCAGATATGGATACGATGGTGAGTTTGTGTTTGCAGTTGAAATGAGACGGCGAGAGATTTTTTTCAATGTTTTGCGTTCTCGCTCACTTGCTCATTCTTCCCTTTTAGGCCGTGCTCTTCGATCCCCCACTCCCCGAGGGCTTTCACATGTGCACGACACAAATTCTGCCCCCTGCTCTGCCGTTGACTCAAAGCTCGCTCTCGAGCCTGGTCATGACTCCGCATTCGTTCGTGTCGCAGATGAGCGCCGTGTCGCAAGTCTTGCCTCCGTCGGTCCCCATGTCGCCGCTATCGATGGCACCCAGCAACTATGGCACTCATTCTGCGCCATCTCCCGCCGTGCTTTCGCCCAACCCGGCTGCGCCTGCTGGGAATGTGGCCGCGATGAATCCTCAGCAGCAGCAGCAGCAGCCAGTTTCGCAGAATCCTGCTGTCGGCGGTGCTGCCCCGGTTCCACTTGTGGTCCCTGCATTCACGGTGCAAGCCCTCACTGCTGTCCGTCGAGTTTCGCTCGGGGAAAAGCGACAGCATCCCAACAAGCAACTGGCGGCCATGTTCCACGGCATTCACCAGTCGCTCTGGTTCAAGCTTCGCTCCATCGGAAGCTGCTGCCTGACGGACATCAAGTACGACATCCAAGTGCCGGAAGAAGATGTCATTCAGATCACAATGACCACGATGGTGCAGGCCATGCGGTCTTTGCCGGAAACGAGACTGCTTCACGCAATGCTCGAGCGTGCGACTTCCAGCTCTGGTTCGCGTGATCACCCCGACGAATTCCGAACCGTCTCTGGACGGCGCTTGAGGCAGCAGTCGCTCAGTACGGACGAGGAGTCGCTCATGTTCCCGATGGAAGCGCCTGATGCAGCCGGTCAAACCGCTCCAGGAACACCCATGCGCGTGCCATCTGCCTCGCTGGCAGTCGTTCCCGAAGCGAGCCAGGAGAGCAATGGGAGCAGCGCGAGTGAGTCAAACATGCATCACGTTGTCGCAGCTCCAAGCGCTGCCCCGACTTCTGCTCCTGCGCCAGCTGCCGGAGGGTCGAGCAAAGCATTCGTCCCTTCCCAGGTGGCCGGATTCTCCAGCTGGGTTGCGGCGAAAGAACTCCACGACGCGCAGCGTAGTCTGCAGAGACATCTGATTGAAATCACCTCGCTGTCGTACATTCCAAACGCGCGCTTGGACAAGTGGCTTGGTAGCATCTCACTCTTTTTAATCAAGGAAAGCTCCAACGTCCGCGAGGACGGCGGCGCATCCGCGTTCACTCAGCGATTCCTCATGGAGGCTCACGCCATGGCGCGAGCGCAAGTGGCTGCCCAAGGGGGCAACGCGCTCATTTCATTCCAAACCAAGCACAGTGTCATTATGGATCGAAATCAGGTACAGGCTGGAGCAGTGTCGATATGCAGATTCTCTTGAGCCGATTGAGCAGAATTCTCACCTGTTTTTTGTTTCTTTGGTTTCGCTTTTTTTTTGTGCTTCAGAGCTACCAATGGGTTTATATCACGGGCGATGTTGTCGAAGTTGTGCGTTCGGGAGACAAAGAACATGGCCTGACATTCCTGGGATCCAAGTTCAAATCTTTCTAGGCCAGGCACTGTTGAACGATGACTGTTGGTAAACAAAAATATAAGAACTAAAAAAACAAATCGCAAACAAAGCCAAAAGCAAAGAAATCAAGAGAAGGAAGATCGAAGCAGCAACAACAACACCAACAATGAACGGCTCGTTGAACGGATTGCGTCTGCAATACAACACTAAAACACCAATTCGAACAGAAAGACGAGCAACAAAGACAAACATCAAAGATTCGAAAAAGAGAGGCTGAATGCGCCCCAATCCGTCGAACAAACAACAACAGCAACCCAACAACGGTTTTCGCAACGCTAGCGACATTCCCTGATTGCTTGGCCAGGCGAACAATGCGCGCCCTCACCTTGCTCACTGTGCCAAGTTTCAGAGCATTCTCGCGAGCAGGCCGGCAAGGCTGTAAGGAAAGTAGTCGCCCTCGACCTCGATAAGCACGCCTTCGTCAAGGAGGTGGCGGAGCGTTCGAGGCAGCGGCGCTTGCAGATCCGACGCGACTTTGAGATGGTCTTGAAGCTCTTTCCAGAGTGCATCGATCTCTATCTCGTCGACCGGCAGAAAGCGGGAAGGCCAGTCTACGCTCTGAATCTGGCTCGGAATTGCCTTGAGAACCTTCATGTCGACAAGCTCTTCTAACAGCTCCTTGTTCTTGTCAATGAGCTTGTCCAAGATCGCCGTGAGGAGTGGACGAGCGCACTTGTGGTACTGATGAGGGCCATCCTCCAACTGCTCCAGGTCGACCTCCGGCATCGGATGTTTCGCATCGGAGAGATGAACGTGAAGAGAACGAATGTTGGTTCCCGCCAAGTAGAGGAGGTGGCGCTGGTTGACAAGAGTGCTGGGGCAAAGTTTCGTTTGACTTAAAATGGAAGCCACAGGCGGCTCGTCGAGAGGCGATGGCGAAGGAATGCGAACGAGAGAAAATTTGGTGCTGTTGAGGTTCGGCCATCCATCACGGAAGCCATCTTTGCGACGACCACAGATGAGATCCGGCAGACAAGAAGATGAGCCGCACAGGATCACCGCGACACGTCCACTGGTGCTGTTGCCCAATGCTTGCAGTCCAGCGAGCGTTGAACGAAAAGGGCCTGCACTGGCATCACGATAGCCCTTATCCAGCTCATCGATGATGAGGAGCACCCTGAGGTTCAAGTCCCACAACTGGTCGAGCAGGACGTTGTGTGCACACCTGTCGTCGCACTGCTGCAGAACCGCGTCAGAGGCGCCCACCGCTTGGAGAATGGCAAAGAATGCGCCATGGCGATGATTCAGCGCATGATTTGGATTCGCGGCACCAGTGTAGTTGATGTAGACTGGAAGAACACTCGGCCAGAGCTGTCCCGCAGCATTGATGAAACCCATGCACGTCTCAGACTTGCCGATGCCTCTCGCACCAACAAGCGTGCGAGTTGCGGTGCCATTCGATCCGACATGAGCACCATTGCTGAGCTGAACAGCCAACTTGGTAAGGAATTCAAGTATGGTGTTGTGGCAAGGTGTTTCGAAGAGGTGCGGGGCGAAGCCGCGTACCTCGTTCACGGTAACTGCTCTCGCCGACGGGATAGTCAGTGGGATACCGTGTGGCAGCGTGCGAGTTACAAAAATTCCACCTTCCACACGCCGTGCGATCTCTTCACGCTTGTACAAGGGCACAGAAACTGCCAGAGTCGCAGGTGGGGAGATCGTTCGGGTTTCTGGCAGAGCAACCATTCCACAAGCAGCCGGCGCTGAGCTCACAGGACCGAGAAACCTGGGACTTGTTGTGGAGGGAGCTGAAGAATCGACCGTCGGCGCGGTGATTGCAGTACTCACAGGGGCCTGAATCGGACTAAGAATGGACGAAATTAAAGGTGCCGCGATGGTCGCGGGCACAGCCGAGACAGCCGTGGCAACGACGGTTGCGGCGAAACCGCCCGCCGCCGAAGGAGCCGAAGAACTACTCGACGACGATTTCCTCTTGAAGAGACTTTGCACTTGTTTCATACTGAAATGAACAAGACAAGCGAGCAATGATGCAAGTTGGAAAACAAAGTAATGAATGACGAGAACGCCGAGAGATTAAATGCCGGAACTTGTTGTCGGTTGCTGCGACGATTCCCAGTCGTGTACCAGAGGTCTAGGGTCGTGGCTCAATAACTCTTTTGTTTATTCACTATTTTAAAGCAGGGTGGCCGACTTCAAACAACATGTTCCTGCTTTGGGATGTCATCATAGTCATCATCATAATCATCATCATAGTCATCATCATAATCATCATCATAATCATCATCATACCCCTCGACAGCAAGTTCGGAGCGCAGTTGTTGAAGCTCCTGATCTTTGGCAGCAATCATCTGATCTTTGACAGCAATCATCTGATCTTTGGCAGCGAGCATCTGTTCTTTGGCAGCGAGCATCTGGTCTTTGGTAGCGAGCATCTGGTCTTTGGCAGCCAACTCCAGGTTTTTGGCAGCCAGCTCGGAGCGGAATCGCAGAGTTTCAGTCGGAAGAGTGACTGAAGTTTGAGACTCGGTGTATTTCCGAGCACGAACAGCAGTCCGCTGGCTGTTCAGTGAAGGTTGAGACTCGGTGTATTCCCGAGCGCGAACAGCAGTCCACTGGCGGTCCACGTCCCTACTCGGAAACCGATTTCCGCCACAACAAGTGAATGGTTTGCTTTTCAACTGACTTCATACGACAATTCAATAAACATGCAAAGTCCTACTTCAGCTTGCAAGTGGTATTGCCCGATCGCCGGAGCGCAGAGACTCCAACCTCGGTCAAGTAATTCTGAGTCAAGCTAGTGTTGTCGGTTACATGGTCAGACTGTGGCATGAGTCCAACGACCGTCAGAGAAGCATGAAGAAGCAATCGACACTTACTAGATTTCGGTCAGCGTCCTGTTCACTTTGAGTGCCTCAGCAATCGCGCTCGCTCCACCATCGCCAATCTGATTGGAGTCCAGACTGTCCATCCCCTCCGTACGTGAGCACTCAATATGCCATGGGCTGGATCCCCCAACTATGTTCTCGTGAAAGTGAGATGACTCACCGGAGCTTAGACAGCCTCTTGTTTGCTTTGAGTGCCTCTGCAATCGCCCTCGATTAGCGAGCAAGCTGTGTGTCCATCAGTCAGCAGGGACCTTTGCTGGATCACTCACAATACGTCAGTTCAAGGGAGACGACTTACAGGAGCTTAGTCAGCGTTGTGTTCACGTTGAGTGCTTCAGCAATTGCCTGCGCTCCGGCGTCACCAATCTGATTGTCGTACAGACTGTCCGGTGACTTGCATCATTCAGAAAGACCGTTGCTGGAGCATTCACAGTGCATCAGTCAAAGTGAGATGCCGTACCGTAGCTCAGTCAGCGTCGTGTTCACTTTGAGTGTCTCGGCAATCGCGCGCGCTCCAGCATCGCCAATCTGATTTTGGCCCAGACTGTCCATCGCCTCCATCAGTGAGCATTTTGACTACCCTCTGTTGAAATCACCCACTCGAATGCATCAGTGATTGCAAAATGACTTACTGGAGCCAGTTCAGCGTCATGTTGACTTCGAGTGTCTCAGCAATTGCGCGCGCTCCAGCGTCGCCGAGCTGATTTTCATCCAGACTGTGCGTCCCCTCCATCAATGAGCCACTTTGAATACCCTGCTTGTGACGACCCATTCACACGCATCAGGGATTGCGATATGACGTACTCCAGCCGTTCAGCGTCCTGTTCACTTTGAGCGCCTCGGCGATCGCCCACGCTTCATCCTCGCCAATCTGCCTGGAATCCAGCCTGTCATCCATATCGTCAATATGCGCGTTTGCCACACTGTTTCCAATAACCTCGGCTTTTTCTCTTACTCGAGCGCTCTGCACGCATTCTCGACTTTGTCAAACAACTCGCGTTGTCTCTCGCTCATATTTTGGCATGACAGCATTGCAAGAGCGTTCAATCAAAGTATATTTAACAATCAAAACAAAGACTGCCCGCCGTGCAAACCCGAACCGTTGTATTGATATGTTGTCGCTTGTTTGCACTTTAATGTACTGTATCGAACGACAGCGTTTGTCACCCGAAACCCACACCCAGTCCCAATTCAACACCCAGAACAATAGTAGGAGAGCCGAAAGTTTATTCTACACGCTCAAAAGACATGCTCCTGACGCAAACTCTGTCGAACCATCGTAGACCGAACTTTGACTTGACGCGCAGCTGCTTCGGTCAGCCCGAGCAAGTCAATGTTCTTCATGAAATGCTGCAAAAAGAGGCTGATGCCGTCCTTCAAGCCCTGCAGCTCGCTGATCTTGTTGAGACGCATGCACACGCCCCGCACAGTCTCATCGTCCGCTGGCGACTTGGTGAACAAGTCCACAAAGAACAGACGGAAAAACATGATGGAGCGCGCGTCCAATTCACTAAAGTTGACCACCTGAAAACGTGCGAAACAAAAAAAAACCAATGGCGACAGTCAGCAGATCAGAATAACAGCGGAACAAACACACCAGCAGCACCAGAAGCATACCTTCAGGACTGCAAGCGACAGCGAGTACGAGTTGATCAAGAAGGCAAACAGCCGCGCCAAATGTGCAAGTTGACGCATGTTCATTTCGCCAAGAGTCTTGAGTCGATCCCACAGTGTGTATTGGAAGGTGAACTTGAAGTTGTAATTGTTGCTGCAAAACAGTGCGGAAAGATGACCATAGTATGGGTTGTAGGTGTTTTCCTGCAATCGAGCGCGACGAAACAATCATGAGCACAAGAGCTTTCATACACCCATCAACTCTAAGGGGAACTCGTCCGATCAACACATACCTGAAGACAGCACTCGACAATAACTTTGACAATTTCACGCTCTTGCTTGTCCTTGAGACCAAGCTTGTTCAACTTTTCAAAGGCATCGGCATAATCCTCTGCGGTCATGAGCACGGTGAAGACGTTGCGACGGATATCGGTGTTCATGTGCAAGACACGGGCAAGCTCCTGCAATTTGGCGTTCAAACGCGGGGTGTTGGCGGTCGTGGGTTGTGCAACGGGCTGGCTCTCGGGGTTGGCGCCGCCTCGTCCAGCCCACGCTGCACCAACAATCCACCATCGACCGCGCGAGCCGGCACTGGAAAGATCGGCCAGCGACACGTTCAGCTCGGTCTCCGAGGACTTGCCGCGCTTGGAGAGCAGGTCTTTCACGCCCCGCTTGAGTGCATCGGACGACGCCATCTGCGCGGCAGCCGCAGCCGTGCCCATCGACATGGTATTGCCTTCAACGTTGGCCGCGGCGGCAGCAGTCCGGCCTCCGCTGAGCTTGGACAGCTTGTTGTTCTTCAGGTCGTAGATCAAATCCAGCATGACCCGCAGACGAGCTGTTGCCGCTGCATTCTGGCCGGCCGGTGTCGTGAGCACGCGATTGGCAGAGGTTTGAATGTCGACAATAATGTCCTTGAGCGCGGCAGGGTCGTCAGTGCGAAGCTGCTGGCCCACCGCTTGCAACATGACGAGAAGGAGTTCGACATCCAGCTCGGAAAGCGAGGCCACAAACTTGCGCACAAGATCGTACACGAGTCGGCAGTGCACCACTGAAAAGTTGTACAGGTAAGCCAAGAGCAGGACAATGTTGGTCGTCTGCTTGCCCTCGTCGCGTCCTTGCTCGTAAAAGTGGTTGAATTGCTGCACCAACAGCTGAAGCAGCTGAGCAGACACCTCGGGACCAATGACAGAGTGCAGGGCAGCCACCAAACCGGCGTAGACCATGAGGGAATGCGCGAGCAGACGGGACGAGTTGACGCACGCTTCAACCAGCAACTGGGCCAAGATGGATGAGAATTCATTGCGACTGTTCTTGAGACACACATTCTCGAGTTCCTGAGTCAGGACGGCCAGATTGGCGGCAGATACACGATTGATCAGACCGTTGATTTGGCGCTTCAAGGCCTCGTTGACGGGTGGAGCGAGCGTCGAGCCAGATGCCGATGGACCTGCGGAGGCGGCGACTACTGCCGTTCGATTTCGAAGAGCCGGAGGGACGTACTTGCCGGGCGCACCTGAGGCGGCTGGGGTTTCGGCGGGTGTGGGTGTTTTCGGTTTTGAGCGGTCGTCGTCGTCGTCGTCGTCGTCGTCGTCGTCGTCGTCGTCGTCCTCATCGTCATCATCCTCATCCTCGTCGTCGTCAAAGCGCGCATCATCATCGCTTGCCAAGCCAAGCGCCATTTCGAGCTCGTCGTCTCCAGAAAGATCTTGGTCGTCGTCGTCGTCGTCGTCGTCGTCGTCTTCATCCATGTCAAGATCCTCATCGCCAAGTTCTTCATCGTCGCCCAGATCATCTTCATCGTCATCGTCCTCGTCGACCTCACCATCGTCATCGTCGACCTCACCATCGTCATCGTCATCGTGTTCGATCGGATTGAACTGCAATTTGGACGAGCCAGATGCTAGGGCACGGCGTGTGTTCGGTGCACTGTCTGCCGAAGATTTGTGTTGGACGGATGGCATCGAAGCACTGTTGCGCGGTTGCGGCTGTTGCCGTTGTCGTTGCTTTTCTTGCTGCTGCTCGCGTTCGCGGCGCAATGTCTTGGACGACACCATGCTTTCCTCCTCGGGAGCTTCGTCGGCACTATCCACATCCATGGCGTCCACATTGTCGTTCATGGCTCGCTCGCGGTCTGAGAAATCGTCATCATCGTCGTCGTCGTCCACACCATCGAGCACATAGTCCAAGCCATCGCGCTTGAAGGATTCCGGCAATCTTGCGTCGTCCGCACCGGCAGCAGAGCTCTTGGACTTGGCGCTCTTCTTCATGCCGAGTTTCTTTTCCAGGCTGGCAATCTCACGCTCGTCGTCTTCAATCGAACCGGCAAACCTCGAAAGGCCACTTCCAGCACCAGCTCCGGATCCGTCCACGTCGACGCCATCGTCGCGCAGCATGTCAAAGAACTTGGATTTGCCAGCACGGGGCTGCTTGTCTTGCTGCCCATTTTCAGCCTGCAGCATGCGCGTGCGCTTGACTGAGCGATCGTCGTCGGTCTCAGAATCCGAGCCCTCAGAGTCTTGCGCCTTCCCTCGCCGCCGCTTGTTTCCTCGCGCAGCCCACCGTGCATGCATCTCGTCGTCATCATCATCGTCGTCGTTGTCATCATCATCACCATCATGATCGTCGTCATCATCTTCGGCGTTTCGGCGGAAGGCCACATGCTTCGCATTGGCGGCTGACTGGCCGTTCCTCAGCGCGCCGGCCGGCTTGCCCACCACGCTGCTCTTCGTCGCGGCACTAACATTGCCAGCAGCACGCTTGTTACGCTGCACACTGGGCTCTGGGTCGGTGTCTGCTGCGGCGGCGGACTTGCCCTGCTGCTGTCGCGCCGCGTGGTGCATCTGGACGCGCTGCCGCTTGTCGAGCTTTTTCTGTGCGCGCTGTGCTTTGCGCGACGTTGCCTGGATGCGCTTGGACGAGAGATACGGCGTGGCTGACACGAAGCGACGGGCGCTGTCCCGCTCGTCCCGCTCGGCCAGCGCGTCGTCAATTCCGCTCAGCAGGTTGTTGACGGGAGCTGAGGCAGCACCACTACCGCCGTCGTTGTCGTCGCGATTCTGCTGCTGCAATGCATCGCCGCTGGATTTATCTGCTGTTGGCTGATGATCGCGAAATGCCTGAGGCAGCATTGGGCGGCGTGCGTTGGCGTTCCGGCCACCAAAGCCACGACCGCCGCGACCGGATCCGCCTCGACCACCTCCTCGCATTATTGCTGTAAGAACTATCTGAAATGCTGAAAAATACAATACTGAAAAAAAAAAAAAAAGAGTGGGGAAGAGGGCTGCCATCTTGATCGAACATCTAGATCTAGATCTACAGAAACTGAGTACTTGGAACTTGACCTGCATTCGAACGTTGCGTTGCCGCCCCTCATGATGGCATTGTGGAATCGTAAAACACCAACTCATGCTGCGCAAAAAAACGTTCTTCTTTAGATCATCACAGGCAAGACAGAGGACAACAACCACAGTTTCGCAGCGCAGCTATGCGGCAACACATCACCGTTCAACAAGGCCGTTGTTAGTTTAATGGCCAGTGTTGTAGAGGATGACAGTCTTGGGGCCCTTGAGCACCATGACGGCCTTGAGGCCGGCAAAGCCCTCGACCTCAGCGCCGACAACAACGCCAGAGTGGCTGCCGTAGATCTGGTGGGCAAGGCGCATCAGGTTTGGCTTGTTGTGCTCGTGCGCGTTGAGGAAGGCGATGGCCTCGCTAATGTGGTGGTCGGCAGTGTGCTCGCGGTAGGTGCACTCCCAGTGGGCGTGGGGGTTGGGGAGCGCCTGGGACGAGTCGCCAGGGCGGTAGAAGATGACCTTCTTGGGGCCCTGGAGAACCATGACAGCCTTGAGGCCGTGGAAGCCCTCGAGCTCGGGGTTGACAACGTAGCCGGCAGTGGGGCCATACAGCTCACGGCAAAAGTTGTGGTAGTCGTTAGCCGAGTGGTGGTGGTGGTGCTCGTTGAGCCAGTGGATGGCACGGTTGATTGTCTCGTGGTCGGTGTGCTCGCTGTAAATGCAGTGGAAGGTCATGGTTGACAAAATGGAAGATGGTGTGACCTGACGTGAGAGAGAGAGAGAGAGAGAGATTGGAAGGGTGAGCGAGAGATTGCAATGGCAACGAAACGAGCTGTTTCAGACTTGAATCAGACAGAGCGGGTTGAGGAAGAAGGGTTTTTGATCGACTCTCTTCCATTGTTCACTTTTCCGGTGTCGCATGATGCTACATTTGCACATGGAATTGACTTTGTATTCGTGCAATCGTAAGATAGAAGGAAGTCGAATCACAAGTTTGGTGAACCAATCAGACAAAAGCCCCCAATGGCCCAGTCATGACCCCAATCAGACCTGGTGCGAATCGAGCGTCACACACACGCACCTCGCACGGTTCCTCATGTTTGGAAGTACGAGTTTTGGTGGGACTCGCTCTCTTTTTCTCTCTTTCGCTCTCGTTCTTTCGTTCATTCAATCTGTTCAATCCAACTTTTCTTTTTTTTTTTTTTCTTTTTTTTTTTCTCTCTCTCCATTCACTTGTCTCGAATGACCTTCTCTTTTGTTCATTTTGTGCTCAAACAACTGTTGTTTGTTGAATTGTTTTTTTTTTTTTCGATCGGCCTCCCAAATCAGGAAGGACTTTGTATTTTTTCGCTCAGGAAAGACAATTTGCTTCAATGAACGCAAACGTTCACCAAGTCAAACAACCCCCTCTCTCATCTTCGTCACACACACACACACACACACGCTCTCTCTCTCTCTCTCATACACACACACACAACACACACACACACTCACACACACACACACACACACACGCTCTCTCTCTCTCTCATACACACACACACAACACACACACACACTCACTCTCTTTTAACTCCGCGTTCGGACCGCTTTCCAGCGAGATCAACAAGAGCGACCGAGACAGAGAGACAGAGAAAGAGAGAGAGAGAGAGAGAGAGAGAGAGAGAGAGAGAGAGAGAGAGAGAGAGAGAGAGAGAGAGAGAGAGAGAGAGAGAGAGAGAGAGAGAGAGAGACAGAAAGACAGAGAGAGAGAGAGAGCGACGAAGCGCAAGACAGTGAAGAAGAGAATTGCTGTGATCAACAAAACAATCGAATGATTTCGAAATTGGAGGATTCGACATCAACTCACTGCTTTGTGAAAAGAGACTGAGTTCCAATTCTGGAAGATGGGCGATGTTGTAGAAATGACAAGGCTCCAAGCAGATTCGACTCTACGCGTTCAAAGGCCGATGTTCGCACGCAGGACAGAGAACACCAACAAACCAACCTCAACTGTGCCTTCTACTGCACAATGAATGGTCCCTCCAACCCCTTCTACCCAAACCCAAAACCCAAAACCCCCGATGCACAAACCCAAAACTCTCAGACTCCAAACCGGAAGCTGCTGAGAAAGTCAAAGTTCAGTCTTTTTTACTTTTTGACACTAAAACCAACCCCCAAATACACAAAACATGTCTAAGCGCGCCGGCCGATCCCCCGCAAAGCACGCCCATTCGCACGACCACGAGGACCACGACCACGACCACGACGACCACGAAGAAGGCACTGAGGCCGAGCGTGAGTTTTCCGCTCATCCATTTTGCTCTTGTCTACTACTTGATGCTCCACATGGTGTCTCTTTTTTTTTTTTTTTTTTTCATTTTCCCGCCTTTTTTTTGTTTTTTTCTTTTTTTTTTTTCTGCGTTTTCGTTCAACATCCTTCCTCTCTTTTCCACTTGCTCTCCACTTGTTCTCTCTCCACTTGTTCTTTTCCCCCTTCCCATCCTACCGCGTCCCCGCTTTGCACTCTTGGTCACGGTCCTTTTCGATTGTGTTGTGCAACTTTTTTTTTTTTCTTTCTCGAATTTTCTCGCTTTTCCCTTTTTTTTTTTTTTTCTTTTCTTTGCTTGCACTACGCTCACTCCCTGTCGCTGCCCACCGCTTTCCCCTTTCCAACACACAGAGCAAGCTGCCATCCAGGCCCTCCTCGCCCAGAACCCCCAGCTCGCTGCCATGATCAACGTAAGCCAAACGCAAGCAACAAATCATCCAAAAAACGTTTTTTTTTTTTTTTTTTTTTTTGCCATTGTTCACTCACTCACTCACTCTCCTCTTTTCCCCTCTCTCCTTCCCGTCTGTTGCTACCCCGCCTCCCCCCCCTTTAGAGCCGTCTTGGCTCCATTGCTGGCCAGTCGTCCGGCCTGCTCGAGTCCTTCCCCGAGGACGTCCAGCGCCGCATCAAGGCTCTCAAGAACCTCCACGTGCGTCTCTTCGCCTATTGTGATTTGTTTTCGTTTGGTTTGCTTTTCTATACTGTTGTGCTTCAAGTCGCAACGCCATTCGTCCTTCATTTTCCAACCTCTGTTTCGTTTCGTTCACTCACTTTTGTCCTTCTTCTCCCTTTTTTCCTTCATCCTTTCATTTTTTCCCCTACTCTCTCCTTCCCTTCCCTTTGCAAACTCTTGGCAGGTCAAGCACCTCGAGCTCGAGACCGAGTACCAAAAGGAGGTCAACGCGCTCGAGCGCAAGTACCTCAAGCTGTACACTCCCCTGTACGAGAAGCGCGCCACCATCGCTGCCGGCGCTTATGAGCCCACCGACGAGGAGGCCAACTACGTCTCGGACAACGAGGAGGACGAGGAAGACGACGACGAGGAGGAGGAGAGCAAGAAGGACGAGAAGCCCGTCAAGAAGGAGAAGGAGGACGAGGACAAGCCCGCCGAGCCTGTCAAGGGCATCCCCGCCTTCTGGCTCACCACCCTCAAGAACCTCGACATGCTCACCGAGCTCATCCGCGAGGAGGACGAGCCTGCTCTGCTTGCCCTGAAGGACATTGTCATTGCCCCCCTGACCGACAACGACGGCTTCCAGCTCGTCTTCCACTTTGACGACAACGAGTTCTTCACCAACAAGACGCTCACCAAGACCTACACTGTCTCGATGGAGAAGGGCGGCGAGCTCGTCTACTCTGGCACCACCGGCTGCGACATTGCCTGGAAGGAGGGCAAGAACCTGTCGGTCAAGACCATCACCAAGACCCAGCGCCACAAGGGCAAGGGCACCAAGCGCACCGTCACCCAGACCGTCCCCAACGAAACCTTCTTCCAATTCTTCTCTCCCCCCAAGACCCCCGAGGGCGAGGACGAGGAGCTCGACGAGGAGCAGGAGGGCCTGCTCGCCCAAGACTTTGAGATTGGCGAGACCCTCAAGACCCGCGTCATTCCCCACGCCGTCCTCTGGTTCACCGGCGAGGCCCTCGACTACGAGGACTACGAAGACGAGGAAGGCGATGACGACGAGGAGGACTACGACGACGAGGAGGGCGACGACGACGGCGAGGATGAGGAGCAAGACGAGGACTTTGACCCCAAGAAGGCCCAACCTAACAAGCCTGCCGAGTGCAAGCAGCAGTAAAAAGCAAAAAAAAAAAGTGAAGAAGCCAAAAACCAAAAGATGGGAAGGAAAATTGACAATGGACAATGTTCGTTTGTTGGGTTTGTCTTCTTTTTTCCTTCTTTTATTTTTGAGCTCTGTTCCTTGTTGTGAGTGTTGTCGTGTAATTGCTTTGATATGTTAAACATGAATACCTTTTCTCCGCTTCTTTGTCCAAGGTTGCAGTTGAACGAGGGTGATGAGTTTTATTTTTTGTCGTGTGCAGACGACCAGTGAGTGTTTGGGTTTTCGCTATTCCGAGCAGCCGGCGTGTGGCGCACTTGTCTGTAATATGCGTGCTAAGCAATTGGGTAACGTGGCGTTGTTGGCTCGTTGGCGTGTGCGACGCCAATCCATGTTGGCTCTGTTGGCCGCGCAGATCGTCGTCCGGCGAGCCCGCCCCGGTCCTGATTCATGCCGATGGACTTGAACTCGCGACTCTAGGCTATCCCTTTTGCCCGGATGCATCGAGCACGACGAACGCCAGCGCATAATCGCCGTCGTGCGACAGGGAAATGTGTGCATGCGACGCTCCGCGTGCTTGGAGCGCCTCTTTCAGGCGCCCGTCAATCCGCAGCATTGGCTTGGCTGTGTCGTTTCCATGTCACATCAGCGTCAGGGTTGTGAGTCACAGTTTGGAACAATTTCGTTTGCAATCTGGGTTTGAAGCCCAAACATCACCTTGAACGAGATCTGCCTGAATGTCGCTCCACACAAGACGATATGGGAAGCATGCCTTGTAGGTGGCCTCCTTTAACGCCCATCGGGATGCCAGGAACAGGATTGCGTGGCTGTGCTTTCCCGGGAGAACCTTTGAGCTCGATCGTAGTGCCTGAGGTTTATGATCCTCCTGCTGCTCCTGCTGCTCCTCCTGCAGCCTGCTGCGTCGCTGAAACTCTGCCAGCTCATCCGACGCAAGCACGCGACGCGACGCAAAAACCGGTCGCCTCGCTTGGCATAGACGGCTGCAATTCTTGAGACTGCGACGAGGTCGGTTCCGATCGCCACGACCATTTGAGAGAGCCTTCCGCTTTCAACCCTACGACTGCCCAAGGCAAACACAAACAAACTACGACTGAGATTTTGTGTTGTTATTTCTGATTTAGCATTCGGATGTGAATTTTCTCAGATTCTGCCTTGTTTTCAGCTGAGCTTTCGTGATCGTCTCCCATTTCAAAATCTCCATCGTCCAACACACAAATCCATTCATCCATTCATGCATCAAAACCACTCTTCTTGTTTTCATAACTCACAAACACACCAATGTCAGACCTCAAGTGGGCACTTCAGAACGGCGAGCTCGACACTGTCAAGAAGCTCATCGCCGAGCAGGTACAGCCACGATCCACTCCACTCCGCTCCACTCCACTCCGCTCCACTCCATCACGAGCACAAGGGCAAAGCAGTTCAACAGACAAGAAGTTCAGCGATTTCGACTTTGCTGGATTGCGCGACTCGAATCAAAAGGGATAAAATACTAGAAAAAAATAAAAAAAAATAAAAAAATAAAAAAATAATAAAAAAATAATAAAAAAATAATAGAATGTGTTTGCTTTTGGTCACTTTGAAGGTCTGAGCGTTGAGATGTGTGTGTTTGCATTGAGAAAGTGCGTTTGAAACGGAGGACGAGTTTGGTGTTTTGATTTGCAGTGGAGAGCTCGATCAAGGAAGGAAGGAAGGAAGACAAGAAGGAAGACGAAGAAAAGCGAGAATTTTACTCGTCCCCTCGCTTTTCATCCTGTTGGATCCCTCACCCCCCCTTTTCCCACTCAAACTCAATCAGACATCGCGACATGAATGTTGATGATGACGATGGTGGTGGTGGTTGAGTGGCGGCGATGAGGAGTGTCAGGAGCGACTGCGGGGACAAAACAAAAAAAAACCGCTGCCTTCTCTCTCTCTCTCTCTCTATCACTCTCTATCACTCTCTATCACTCTCTATCACTCTCACTCTCACTTGCACTGGGTCACTCTCACTTGTCACTTGCCACTCTGTAGAAGGTCGATGTCAACGGCGACCTCGCGGGACGCAAGCCGCTCCACTATGCCGCCGATTACGGCCAGGTTGAGGTTCTCGAGTACCTCGTTTCGCAGGGCGCCAACGTCAACGTATGCCTCTGCTTCAACCATGACGCGCGTTGTTGGTATAGGTGCTGTTGTCGTTGGGTTGTTGTTTGGCTCATTTCGTCTCTCTTTGTCGGTTTTGCTTTGGTCAGAGCGTCGACAAGCACGGCATTGCCCCGCTGCTCGCTGCGATCTGGGAAGGCCACACCGAGGCCGTCAAGTTCCTCATCTCCAAGGGTGCAGACAAGGACGGCAAGACCCCGCAAGGCGACACCTATTACAAGGCGGCCGAGAAGGACGAGATCCGCGAGCTGTTTGAATAAAAGCTGCACATTCATGAAAGGCCGTTCGACACGGCCCGTCTTGCTGGTCTTTTCTCATTCATCTTTGCATTGCATTCTCGTTGCACAGTCGTCCATGCTTGTTTTCCTTGCCCTTGTTTTGATGTTGTATCGCGCTCAATGTCGACGTCGTGATTGAACGCCCATTTTTTTTTTCTCGTCGCTGCAAACCCAAACTAGTGTTCGAGTTTCAATCCCATTGTTGTCGCAATGGACCATCCCGTCACAAACAGGCACACAAGTCTCAAATTCTTCTCCTTTGTCATGCAGCAGTGTTGCCCAGATGCTGGGGGCGATGGGTTGGCGAGTGAGCTGAACTGAACTGAACTTTCGCAATTTTTCGCTATTCAGTCGTCTCCGAGTGTATCAACAGAAAAACCAGAGCAGAGAGGAGACAGAGAGAAAAAAAAAAGTACATTATATCTATTTAGTAAAATTGGCTCAGTTCGCAGCAGAACTCTGTACCAAAGCCTCGTACTTGTCGCGCCAGTCTCGAGGTGAGAAGCGCAGCTCTTCGTAGGAGAATTGGTCCACGCGCATCTCGATACCTGCGGGAATTTCTCGCTCAACGATTTGCAAGAACTTTTGAAGCGTGTCTTCGTTCAAGTTGCTAATACGGACGCCTCGGTGATGCGTGTTTCGGACGAAAATGTCACTAACGGTAGGCGATTATTGAAAGCATGAAACAAGTGAGCTGCCACCAACAAGCGCAGCAATAGGGCCCCTCGAGGTGTGTCACTCACCGATGCTTCTTGTTGATGTGAGGGGACTTGAGGACAACGAAACGCTTGGTGTGAGTAGGGTACAAGAGGACTCCAGTTGTGGTGGCTGTTCAAAGTACGCAACACACAACAAAACCATCAGTCATGCAACAACAACAGAACTGAACAATCACAACAAACAAACAACAAAATAAAAGCAATCTCACCTCCGGCAAAATCACCAAACATGGAAATAAACGACGCATAACTCTCGAGCACACTCCAGTCATAGCCCTTGAGCGAAATCGTAATGGCCGGCAACAACTGCGCCTCGCCAGCAGCCTCGTGGTTGCGGTTGGGAAGCTTTTCGGCGTACAATTGGCGCATGCGCGAAATCTCATTGACAAGCTTGAGCAGGTGCGGGTCGTCGACTTGCATCATGTTGACCGCATCAAGGGGATCCGCGCCGTCGTCCTCGTCTTCAACAACAGACGTTGTGGTGGTGGTGGTGGTGCTGCTGCTGCTGTCGACGGTGGAAGAGGCGTTGTCGCCGAACGCGGCAGCAACATGATCGGCGACCGCGTGCACGTCGTTCGCACCGCCGAGCTTCTTGGTGAAGGCGGCGACGGCATCTGCAGCGGCAGCCGTGGCAGCGGCTTCAATGCCACTGTCACCGCTGGCTTCCTCGATCGCAACAATCTTGGTACCGGCTCCAGCGGCGAGATACGCGCGCTTCTGGGTCAAGGCATCAAACTTGTCCTTGTCCAGCGCGGTCGCAGAGGGCGCCGGTGACTTGGACACAAGTTCACTCGAGAGAATCTGCTCATTCTCACGCGCCTTCAAGTAGGCTCGGTTCCAGGCCTGATCGGCAGTCATGCGCTCGTCCAGGTGCTTGCGCCGGTTTTGCTCGTACGCCAAGGCGTCCTCCTCGCGCGGTTTGAAGGACTCAAACTCTGGCTCGGCTGGCGACTCGACTCCCTCAGCCATGTCCATGCCTGCGGGCAGCACGATCGTGTTGGTGGGGCCGGGGGTTGCCAAGTTGCGCACGAATCGCGGCTTGGTCACCGACGCGCGTGCACGGTCGAGCGCTCCTCGCAACTCGATCTGCTCTGCACGGCGATAGACGCTTCGACCTGACTCGTCTGCGACCTGCTGCGCGTGCAGTGCGCGCTCACTTGCGAGCACGTCCTGCTGCTGCTTCTCCAATCGCAGCCGGCTCATCCGCTGGTGGGTCTTGCCCGGCTCCTCTGCGAGCTGCTTTAGCGCCTTCGTGACCTGTCCGCCAAATGCGTCGACCTGCTGCAGCAGAGCGTCCTCCTGGTGGCGCGGCTCGGGCTGTCCCGTCAACTGGCGCACAAACTCGGCCGAGGTGAGCTTGCGGATGCCTCCCCGGCGGCTCTTCCGTCCGCTCGCACCGCCATACGACGCTTCAGACGAGCTCGACGATGCCGATGCTGCTGGCGGTTGGTCGGTGGGCGCGCGTGCGCTCGAGCCTGGTGCGAATCCAGAGATCGCTCGTCTTCCGCATGGTGAAGCAGCGAGGCCCGACCGTCCAGCCATCACAGCGACAGTGACTGAAGCAGCATCAGCAGCAACGGCAGCGCGACGGATGAGCTGCTGTGGCGATGACAGCAGCGTCGAGTAGCACTGCGCGGCAGTCGTGGGTCGACGCACTACTACTGCAGCCAGCATTGTGCTCGAAAACGATTGAAAGGAAAAAAAAAAAAAAAAAGTGTGAGCTCGAGTATCCGCTTGTAAATCCGCGCTTAATCAATCAATTCCCGTTACTAACACTCACAAAACAAATCCACGATTCAGTCCCCCATTTGTTTTTTCCACTCTTTTTCGCTGGATTGATGCTGCTCGGCTCGAATCTGCGGCGCTCGGCTGTCGCTGCGGCTGGCTACTCGCGTGGATCGCACTTGGCACCACTACCACTCCAGATCAGCGCCGGTGCTGCTGCTGCTGCTGCTGCTGCTGCGGCTGCGGTGAGCGTCGCTGCTGTGCGCGGACGGAGCTCGCTGCCTCAAGCAACAAGCACGTCAGGCCCCGCCGCCGCTCAACCCGTGTCCCAAGATCCTCAGGCTACTTCTACTTCTTCTACTCCTGGCATTGCAGTCATGGCGGCTGTGGCGGGGTCGCTCAGTCGCCGACTCGCGCAGGCCGCCGACCGCATGCTCGCGTCGCTCTACCTCATCCCAGCAGCAGCAGAAGAGCAGGGTCGCGGGCCGCATCGCCTGGACTTTGCGCTGGCAGCATCATCCGAGTCGCCGTTGGCAGCAGAAGAGCACGAGCGATCGTCGCTAACAGAGTCTGTCATGGACGTCCTGCGAGAGGGCTTCCTCTGGGCACTGCCAAAGCGCAAGACAACCCCAGCGCGCAAGGCTCGCCGTTCTACGCACAAGGGCCTGGAGCCAGTCGCTCAAATCACGACGTGCATGACCTGCGGACGGCCAAAGCACACTCATATGTTGTGCGGCGCGTGCTTCCGCACCACCCAGCTGCCCGTCCGTGAATTCCGCCGAGAGGAGCTATACAAGCATATTGTCACAAAGAGCCGCGGCCTCAAGGCATGGATTGAGCGAGGGTATCTGACGGCCAAGGCCAAGGCCACGGTCGCTCAAGCAGCTGCAGCTGCCCCTGCGCCACGGCCGACTTCTCCCTCGTCGGCAAAGCAAGAAGGCGAGCAGTAATGGTCGCTGTGCTCGTCGCTCACGCTTGTATTCTGATTGGCGTCATTTTCTATGTGTGCCTGTGTGCTGTGTGTCGAACAAAATGTACTTTGTGCCTTGTTGGAGACTTTTTCCTGTTTTCCTTTTTTTTTTTTTTTTTTTTTTCGTTTTTATCGTAGGTCGGTCGTCCGAAACGGTTGGTTACCGCTGTCAATCTGCCAAACACAACATCTACAGAGCACAACGTCCAAAAACCACTCGAAATCATTGCGATTCGTAGTGATTTTCAGTCGCTTGTCTTTCCCAAAGCCTGAAGAGAGCCGAAAACAGCTTTAGTGAAAGATCGCTCGATCATTCGTGTGTCGCGTTAGATGAATTCAGAAGCAAAGCAAAAAGCCCACTCGTTTTCCGGATGTCTGAGCAGCGCCAATCTGAGCCGAATTCAGGCTCGGGTCTGAGTCGTGCTGCCGCGCCAACCCAAAGCGTAGGAACAGCAGCTGCAGCAGCTGGGACGCCGTGGTTTCTGCTGTTCATTGTTGCGATTGCGGCACTTGCGGCTGGCGTCGTGCTGCACGCCGTGCTGGTCATCTACACTGGGCTGATCATTGTGCCGCAGCAAGCATTCTCGACAACAACCAGCCTCGGCGGTAGCGGCAGTTCATGCGACGCAGTCAATCCTCGCGTCGCCATGCAGCAGCACAGTGCTCCTGATTACAGCATTGACTGGCTCGAGTCGCTGGAGGCCCGCATGAGGTGTGTGTGTGTGTTTCAAAGCGTTTGTTTCAGTTCCATTGCAACAACTCATGCAACCCGTCTCATTCATGATTTGAATGGCATTGAGATAAATCTCAGAAATGCCCAGGCTGCGGAAACGCAATTGCCAGCGGGAGGTCTGATGACGATGGCATGGACAACTCCGATTTACAGGTAAACTCCCGTCGAAGTTTCTGGTTGACTCAGAATCAATCGCAACAAGCGTGGCGCTTTGAGCACCAAGAAAAACAAGAACCAACAAACAACAACAGCTTGACTCAAGCGATGATATGTTCCTTGTCTCGCTTGGGAATGCTGTTTGCACTAGGGTCAATCTTGCTGGTTTCAAGGTCGACGTGCCGAAATTCAACTCGCGATTGGCAGCATCCATCATCACGCAGTTCCAAAACCTGGTCAAGGAAAACCCGGACAAGCTGGTCTCGTCGGGAGCGGATGACCACGGCGCCAACCAGGCCTTCTACGACTGGCAGCGCAAGGGCAGCTGGAACGTCCTGCAAGGCTCGCGGGAAGGCCAAGCTCTGCGGCAGTTCATCATGACTGGTGTTGGCACCTACTTTCAGATGTTGGGAGAATCACAGGTATGGCGCATTGTAGAACGGTGGTTGTTTGTTATTTTTGCTTGTGTCGCTCACGAATGTGCTAGGACTTTGTCAACACGGTATCTGGGGAGATGACGGTTTGGGCAACCTTGCACCACAGTGGCATCTTTCACATGCCCCACTCGCATCCACACGAGCTGCTTTCTGGTGTCTTTTACGTAAAGATGCCCGGAAACGCGGGCAAGATTATCTTTTCCGATCCTCGAGGGCCGCTCACTCCGTTTGACAACACCATCGCCATCGAGCCACGGTATGTCCATTCCGGTGTTTGGTCATGTGTCGGTCGTGACGTTTGGTGGCTTGAGGGGTTGGATGGAGGGTTGCGGGGCAACAGAGCAAGCCAAGAACTGAAGGATTGTTTGTTTGGTTCTGCAGAGAGGGAGACTTGATCCTCTTCCCGAGTTGGCTGACGCACATGGTAATGCACGACGACTCATTGCAATGCGATTGGCAAGGGAGGGCGGGGGCAAGAGTGACTCGAAAACTCATTCCATTCCGTTTGGACTTTTGTAGGTCGCGCCGACTTCTGGTTCCGATGAGCGCATCAGCATTGCATTCAATATTCCCGGCGATTGGACAATGACGGCGAACGTGCGCACAGACGTGCCCGTTGGCTTTGAATGAGCGGTGCGCATGATTCTTTTTATTGTTGGTGTTGTGTGTGCTTGAAATTTACACACGTCCGATTTCAACGTTGTTTGAGCTCTGTATGGATGGGGAGCAAGCTCTCTCTCTCGCTTCAAGTGGTTGGCGCACTCTCACCCGACTCAGAGCACACGCAGTTTGCTCAAGTTGCCAAAAACAAAATCCCTCAACAATCCTCAATCTCATTTCGCTTCAGCACTGTCCAGATCCATGCCTGGCATTCACGTTCATGCTTGGTGAGCACAGTATGTGCAGTAGGTCTACAGCAGTGGGAAATTGGACGCGGATTGGACTGTTGTGTGGAAATCAACAAGCTCATCGCTCTAGATCTACAAGCCCATCGATCCACGCAGGTTTGGAGCTTTACTCATTGTTTTACCCAAGTTTGACAGCTTCTGATTTTGGTTCTGAATTTTCCCTATTTTTTCCCTATTTTTCCCTATTTTTTTTTTTCATATTTTTCGCTTTCAGTCCTTCATTCTTTTTTTTTTTTTTTTTTTTTTTCAAATTTTGTATTTTTTTTTTTTTTTTTTTTGAGTGTTCTCACATTTTGCCAATCGTTCGTTCGCCGCTTTTTCGCGCTTTTTTTTTTCCCCCCGTTGTCCGTTGTTGCGTCGAGCGTGGGGAGCGCCTTTGTGGGTGTAGCACCGGACGCCGTTGACCTCAGCCACGCACTCGTCTCCCCACACACTTCCTGGCACTGGCACGACGCTCGCTCGCCATTCTAGATCTCGACACGGCTAATCCGAATTCTGCAAAAAAAAAAAAAAAAAAGCGATTTTGGCGGGAAAACTTTTTTTTTTTTTTTTTTTTTTTTCGTTTGGCGGCGTTTGGATGGGCAGCGGCACCCTTCGCCTCTGAGTGCAGTGCTGCATGCCCATGCTGCTCTGACTGGCTGTTGCGCCTACATGTGCGTTGCGGTGCAATCCGTCTGCTCGTTTTCGCGCACCGACGCCTCGGAAAAAAATCGACTTCTTTTTGCATTTTGAAAAGCTAGCTGGGCTGGATTTTTAGTGAACTTTTGCGGTATCCCAATTCTTTCGCTTAGACTGATTGCTCGCGCCTACCGTGGATCATCAACCTGTGAATGTGCTGAGATTTTTTTTTTTTTTTTTTTTGACTTTTGAATTCAACCAATTCAATTCGCCTTCATCACACTTTGTCTTTTGTTGCTTTGTGTTGCAATTGTGTCGCTGACAGTTTGCGCTTGACTTTGCTGGTTTTGGTTGTCCGTTCTGAGCAGACAAAAAGCCAAATCACAACATCCCTTCGCTCCACTCAAGTACTATCATTATCCTGATTCGTATTGTTCGACGTCTGTCTGTTGAGAACACGCACAACCATGAGCTCGCCAAGCGCGCCATCTGACGCCGAGTCCGACCGACCCGCCGCCATGCCCGTGCAGCGCCTTCTCGACGAATTTACACAATGCTGCTCAGCAGTCAACATTGACTCTGCGACACGAGCTGATGCCTGGAAGCTCCTGAACAACACTTATGCACATGATGCGATTGAAAACCAGTCCTTCAATGTAGGTCTACTCTCTTGTGTTTCATTGATTTTTGTCTTGGTTTCCGACAACTCAGTCCCTCTCTTTCGTTTCTCCTGCGCGCATCTTTGGTGATGACACTTTAGTTTATGGATGCCATCATGTGTTCGCTCTACGTTTCGGGATTCCACCGGTCACTGACGACCATCAGTGGAAATGTTGTCCGTTCGAACGGCATCTCGCCGTCTCAGCTGGCTCGTGCTGCAAACACAAGGTACCCCACATCTGTGACACACATGCTTGCCTTGCAGCGTTGCATCTCGACCTTTGCGTCTGTTTGTGTGTGTGTTTTGCTTGTTTGATTGTTCTCACTTTCCCGGCCTCGTTGCAGCATCAAACACTTTCTCGAAGTGCTGGAAGTCTTTGTCTCGGACGCGCATTGCGCAGAGGAGGTTGTTCAGCACGCGCGCTTGATTACGACAAAGTTCGGAACCGTCAGTTTGATTTTCCAAAAGTACGAACGGGTGTTTTGGGCCATCTTCAAAGCCGAGCCGGCCGACCCCAGGTCTCCCAAGTCTGCACCGCATTCCCACACCTCCGTCCATAGCGGGCAAAACCAACCACCAGCAACCGCCTTGTTGTTCAAGCTTGCCTGGTTTTTGTTCATTTCCGTCAAAGGTACGAGGGGTTTGATCTTGTTGTTGATGATGTTGTTCTTGTTGTTGTTGTGGTTGGTCTTGTGTGGCAACACCTCACCTCGACCGCGTCTGTCTCATTGATTAGCGAAATGCCTCGGAAGCGCAAGTGACAACCTCGTCGACTCGGTCAAGTTTCTCGAGTGCTGCTTGCGTTTGCTGCTTGCAAATGCGCCGTACGAATTGAGGCGACCAGAGCTCGGTATGCTTTGCTGTTTGTTTTTTTCCCCCTTGTTTTTATTTTATTTTGTTTTTTTATTTTGGGGTGTGTGTTTCATCTCTCGATTTCTCACCCAACAACTCCCCCACGCACTCGTGATAGAACGCGAGCTCCCAGACATTTCTGATGCGGGGCTGCGCGCGTTTATTGCGGCCGAATTGGGATCTGCTGCTGGCGACAACGAAGACCATCAGTGGCGCCGAACGGTCTTGAAGCTCTTCCAAGATATGCCGCAGTTGGTGGAAGTACCCATCCCGCGCTCGCCATCGACCTCCATGTCATCCCGATCTTCGGTTGCAGCGGGCTCTCCTGCGTCTGCTGCGGGGGCACCGCGGGGTGATTCTACGCCCAGACGTTCGGCGCGAGCGTTAAACCTTGGCGACTCGAGCCCATCGCGCCAACCAGGCGCTGTGCCGATGGACATTGACGGCGATAACAGCAATGACTCGACGTCCTCTGTCACGTCCGCCTCGCACTACCGAACGCGAGGAGTGGCCAGTGCAGCGGCGGCACCGAGCGCATCATCGGACGAGTACGAGCGGTTGCTGTCCCAATTCTTCTGCATGACCGAGCTCAGCTCGCGCATCAAGATTCTGTCCCAGCACTACGATTATTGGCAAAAGACTTCTGGCGAGTTTGACGAGCGCATGTACATTGTAGACAAGGCGCGAGAGAACGCCAACGACTCGCCTGGCCGAGTTCACCACCATCAGCACCACCACACTGGTCCGTCCTCGGTGTTGCGCCCGACGACAGCCGCTCGCATGTTGTCGTTTGCCACCAGTAACAACAGCACCCCTATGTCGATGCGCACGCGGGCGCGTGGTGACATGTTCGCCGTGCCAAGCCCTGCCCACGCCTCCGTCACGCGCGGCCCTGGAGCTGGTGTGCCTGCGACTCCTGTGCGCGTCTCGATGGAGCGACATAACCAGCTTGTGCGAGGTGCAGCTGCGCACGCTCGCGGTGCCGCAAACGGCAACCACAATTCTTTGGTCGGATCGGAAGTGCCTGCGACCAACGTTGATAGCGCGGTGGCGCTGGTGCGGAACGACGAAGGGCTCAAGGATTTGTGCGCATACTCTCCCAGCTCTGCCAATCTCGTCTCCAACCTTGCAGCGCGGGTCGAACGCTTGGGTCGCCTCTTTGTCGACAAGTACACTGAGCGAACAGGCACATCCGCGGATGACTCTGCCCAGGGGCATTTCGGTTGGTCGGCGACGCGCTACCTTCAGTGTCTCAAGCTCATTGTCTCCTCGGAGCGGAAGCGAGAAGGCGTAAAGTTCCCGGACTTTGTCACCTACGTGATGACAAAGGAGTCCTTCCATTTGTCGTTGCTCGCTTGCTGCATCGAAATCTCCATCAAATTTGGCGGACCGGCCGAAACGCTGCTCTTCCCTTGGGTTTTGACCGTGTTTGACATTCATGCGTACGACTTTTTCAAGGTGATTGAGCCAGTCGTGCGCGTTTGCGATGGCGTCTTCCTCGGGCGCGAGGTTGTCAAGCACCTGGGCCGCATTGAAGAGCGCATTGTCGACACCTTGGCATGGAAGACTGGCTCGCCTCTGCTTGAGGCCGTTCGGGCTGCGCAGGGAATGCCACATCCGGAAGCGGTTCAAGCGGATCCGTCCATTGCCGCTGCAGCCGGTCCCCTTGCCTTTGGCGCCACCCCAGTGAAGAGCGTTGTTGTGGACTTGACGAGCTCTCCACGCACGGGCATGGCCACGCGCAGCAGTAGCGGCAGCACCACAAATGCCTCAGCAGCTGCAGCTGCGGCGGCATCGATTGCGGCCACTCCTCGCACCGAGCGCGCTCGTAGCACCTACCAGGCGGCTACCCCAATCATGGCGGTGTTTGAATCGCCTCGCCGCTCTGGGGTCGCAGCCCAGGCCAAGTTTGGCACACCAACACGTCCTTCTACGCTGGCTGCCAGCTCGGCCATGACGCCCAACCACCCAACAACGAACGGCGGTACCTTTGCTGCGCCATCCACGCCCAGCCGCGCCAAGCATTCTGCGTTGCATCTGTTTGTCCGAAAGGTCTACGCCCTCGGCTACATGCGCGTGTCGGATCTGTGTGAAAAGCTGCACCTCACTGCGGAGAGCAAGACGCGCGTTTGGACTGTGCTGACCGAAGCCATCCAAATGGAGCCCCTGCTGCTTCGGGATCGTACGCTCGACCTTCTCGTCATCTGCTCCGCGTTCATTATTGCCAAGGTGGGGCAAGATAAGACCACCTCGTTCAAAACGTTGCTTGATTTCTACAAGCAGCAGCCCAACTACCAGCGAAGTGTAAGCATTTCGTTGCATGTCTCTCCACAGATCTTTGTTTTTTTTTCTCGA
Organism: Capsaspora owczarzaki ATCC 30864; assembly: GCF_000151315.2. Lineage (NCBI taxonomy): Eukaryota > Filasterea > Ministeriida > Capsasporidae > Capsaspora > Capsaspora owczarzaki. The sequence continues at coordinate 609,915 of NW_011887306.1, read as the reverse complement.
TCATTGCTGGTTCAAATCATTTTGACATGTTGATGTTGGTTGGTTTGCTTGTTTGTGCTGCAGAGCTATGAAGGCGTTCTTTTGACTCGAGCTGACCCTGTCTCTGGATCGCATGACACTCGCGGTTCAATCGTCAAGTTTTATAACGAGATTTTCATGCCTCAACTGCGGCCATTTGCTTCTCGGTTTGTCCCCAACGGCACAGAGGTAACGCGGAAACTTGTTGCTTCAGTCAGTCACGGACGATGCGAGCAGCCCATTCATTCTGTTATCGTTTTTGTTTGGTTTTTCTGTGCTCTCGTTTTAGATTCCTCCGGCATCGCCCATCCCGCTGAGAATCATGTCGCCTTCACGCCGACTCGTAGTGCCAGATGCGTCGTTGTACGTGACGCTCTCGCCCCGCTCGCGACGTGCTGCAGAAGGGCCGCTACCGCAAGCCTCTGCCAAGAAGGTTCGAACCTTTGCCTACGAGTTTGGCGACAGCCCAACAAAGGTGCGTGTTTCACTGCCATTGTGTGCTGGTTGGCGAGATCAAACTGGTGCTCACTTTTTTTTTTCTTTTTTTTTTCTTTTGTTTCCTCTCTAGCATTTGGAAGATATTAACGACTCGGTGAGGCCTCGATCTGGCGGATTGTTTGGGCCCTCGGCTGCATCTGGTTTGCCGCTGGCGCGTGCTGAAAGCGAGGAAGTGCAGAGCAACGGTGACGGCGATGATTCCCACTCGGACCAAGTCGACCGCTCAAACACCGATTCGACCGACATGCAATGACCTCTTGACTCTTCTTCTTCTTCTTCTTCTTCCTTTATATTTTGTTAACGCTGATACGCTGTGCTTGTTGATTTTGTCTGTTGTGATCTGGTTGTTTGTATTGCATGCATAACTTGTGAATTGGTCTGTGGATTGTGATTGCATGTGGAAAGAATTTTCAGTTTTGTGAATTTGCGTTATGGTCTATGTGCTCGTCCATTCCATTTACATTCCAGTCTCTCTATTTTTTCTTCACATTTACAACATTTGATCATGTTCAACTTTGGCGAAGTTGCGCTGACCGTGTCGAGCTCGGCAGACGACCACTTGACGCTGCGCGACTTGCGTTCAGGCGCCGTCCTCACCACCTACAAGACGGTACGGTAGCCCAACCCATCACCCTGTTTTTTTTCTCTCTCTTCACTATTGTCATCAACAACAATGCCGCTCTATTCATTGTGCGGCTGTGGTCGGAGAGGGAGTCGAGTTCGTTCAACCGCTGTTCCATGTGTTCTCGATGCATCTGCAACACTCTACTGCCCGAATCAGAGTCCCACACAAACCAAAGCACTGCACTCATCAACACTTTCTTTTGGCATTCTCATTTGGCTGGCTTGTTTGCTGCGGTCGCATTCATGGCGGTGGGACAGGGTCAAACAGGCGGCATTGGTCCTCATGGCGTCTCGATCACCTCGTGTGGCCAGTTTGCACTCCCGCTCCTGCTCGCGGCATCTGCAGATCGCCCAGTAGTCAACTCGTGGTATTGGCAGAAGGTACGCAGGTCCTTTGCGCGCGGGGGGGGGGGAACCGAGGTGGGCCGGCATGCTGCGACGCCAGCCGAAAAACCAATCCGCTCAACGTTTATGCGAATCGTGTCGTGTGTACGTGATAGGATCAAGTACACGTCAAGTCTACATTGGCAGAGAAGGTGCCGGTGATTGCTACGTCGCCGGACGGATTGTACATTGTCGGCGGTAGCGCTCAAGGCAGGCTCTTTGTTTGGGAGGTGTGTTTCTCAGAATCTAACGCTCTCATCGCGAAGCTCTCTGTGTTGGGGACTAACAACAAGCTGGTGCATCGCTTGCTCCAGATTGCCACTGGATCGCTTCTCAAAATGACCGAGGCCCATTACAAGCCCATTACTGTTATTCGCTTCACGGACGATGGATCGCACGTTGTTGTCGGTGCCGAGGACGCTCTCGTGACTGTCTGGCGATTCTCTACGTATGGCACACACACCTTTGTGATGCGTTGTTCGTGCTGGTTTTTGAGCCTGGAGGTGCCGTCACTGACAAACTCTTCAACGCGTTGACTTGCATCCAGCATCGCCACAACTCCCCGTGCCCAACGCCTCGCACCACAAGCAACGCCAGTGCATTCGCTTGCCGACCACTCACTACCAATATCAGACATTCACATGGGCGTCGATGGCTTCAACTGCCGTTTTGCCACCGCTTCAATGGATCGCACATGCAAGGTAAACCTCGGAGCAAAGCTGTCAGCAGCACCCATTGAGTGATTTTGTTGTTTACTAACCAATCATCCTTCTTGTTTTGGTGTTTGTGACTTTGACTTTGGCAGTTGTGGGAATTGGCCTCTGGAATCCTGCTCTGCTCGTTTGTCTTTCCAACGTCAATTTCATCCGTGCTGGTGGACCCGGCAGAACTTTTGCTGATTGCCGGTGGTGCCGACGGACACATTTACCCCATCAACATCCACGAGCAATCGATGTCAACTGTAGCACAGCAGCACCAGCAACAACGCCACGGCGCATCGTTCGCTGGCAGCGCAAGCGCCGCGCTTGACACTTTTGTCGAGTCTGGCCGACGATTCGAGGGTCACAGGTTGGTTTATGCTCGAGAAGAAAGAGAGGGAGAGGGAGAGGGAGAGGGAGAGGGAGAGCAATTTTTTTTTTGTTCTTGTGGCTGTTTGCAGTTGACTAACCAAGACTGCTGATTGTGTGCGCACGTTTCAGCCGAGCAGTGTCGTCGCTCGCGCTGTCCTTTGATGGTACAACGTTGCTCTCGGGCGGCCAAGATGGCGCCGCCATTGTTTGGGACGTGCGTAGTGGTCAAATTGTTAAAACCTTTGCGCAGCACAAAGGTACACGGTCGAAGTGCACGATACGATGGCTCTGATGCTTTTGCGCTCACCCATGACCTCACTTTCTGTTGCGCTCCGACGTCAAACAGGACCCGTGACGAATGTGTTCATCTTCTTCCGACCGCCGGAGCTGATGTCGCTGAACGCCAAGCGCGTCCTTCCTATCGCCGCTCCTCTGAAGCGCTTCCTTGCGACCGAAGAAGGCGTAACCGAGAATGACATTGTTTCTGGCCAGCCGATGCGTATTGCCGACGCCGCCGTCGACCCTTCGTGCGCACCATGCGGTCTCTTGCCACCCGCCATCAGCTCTTTTCCCGAGCAGGATGCTGCTGCGACCTACCACTCGCTCGGCCTGTTTGAAGTGAGAGAGTCAGCTCGTATGCAAGCCGTTGTTGAGGGTATTGACTTGTCGGGTGTTTTTTTGTTTTTTGTTTTTCAGATTTCTGCCTCTTCCACCGACCCAGTTGCCGAGTTGGATCACCTGCGCGAGCAGGTCGCGCATTTGCGTCAGCTGAACGACAAGTGGCAGCAGGTGGCCAACAAGTATCAGCGCTTTATTGCCGACGATCTCACGCAACAATGATCGCAGTCAGAATAAACACAGTACAAACGCAACAGTTTGCAGGCTGTCGGCTCAATGCTTGTTCCATGCGACTCGAGTATGTGCTGCATGAAAGTCATTATCGGGGTCAGAGTGAGAATTCTAGTGCTCCTTTTGCCTCTCCCGAGCCTCTCCCCGTCGCCTCTCCGACCATAAAGCACTACCATAGATTGATGCATTTATACGACATGTACAGACAAAGTTAGGCCCAAATCAGTCTATTATTGCTGTACTGTGATGGAGGATTGCGACCAATCGCTCTGGCGGCCGTACCCCGTCGCACGGCTGCCGCAGCTCACGGCACACATTGTCGAGGACCACCCCACGCCCGGATGCGCGACCGTCACGCTCACGTCGTCGGACGAGGCCGCCGTGCCGTCAAGCTCGTTTGTCGCTGACTTTGCGACGCTGGCCAAGTGCGACCGCGGCCGCAAGTGCCTCGCTTCCATCCAAACAATGCTGCTCGAGAACCAGCCAGCGCACTTGCAGCTGCTCTTCCGCGTCATGGCAGACAGCCCGCACAAGACCAGCTACGCCGCCTGGGTCGCGACGGGCGAGGCCATCCTTGCAGACATGGACGCTGCATCTGCCGCATCTGCCTCCTCCTCGACCACAACCACGGCTCAAGAGACACAGGCAAAGGGACGCAGGCTCAAGGGACTCAGCCGCTCCCTCAACTCGACACCCCATCGCCAGCAGTTGTGGCCGCGAGCCTCGCCACTCCGACGACCGAGCTGCTCGCAGCATCGCCCACATCGTGGTATCCACACAGCCGCACGCTCATTCGTGTCAATAGGCACGAGAAGTTTCTCCTGAGCGAAAATCGCGGTAATTGGGACGACGGCATCGAACGCTCGTACTCTGACCTGGTACTGATGGCCTTGCGCGTGATCGCCTACTACTGGCACGCCGGCCGTTTACCATTCGATCGCTACCTCATCCAGACTGCGCATATTCCGACTCAACTTGTGATGCTGGGGCGCGATGTCGCTCCAAAGCAGATGATCGCTGAGATTGTCGAAGGCGTCAACCAGCTCGGTCTGCCCTTGGACGAAGGCATGATCGACGGCGCAAAAGAAGCGCATGAAGCGTACGCTCTGCCGCATTTGCGCCTCTACCCGCGATTCGACTGGGACGAGTGGCAGACATACCACCTGACCTGCCCCCTCCTCGTCCGGCACCTCTTCCTGGCTGTCTGGCACGGTGACATCCCCAGCCTGAGACAGAAGCTCGGCGAGCTGTCGGCACTTGTTGACAGCGGCGCTCCGCTGCGCCAGGCGCTGCCGAAACTCAACTTTCATTCAAAGAGCGACATCCCGGCAGCGGAAGTGCTGAGCTATATCGTCCAGCGAGTGCGGTTTGATAACACGCCGCTCAATGAGCGCTCAAGGAATTGGTGGTATTATCTGCCCAGGAGCAAGACTGACGCTGACCGCACGCTCGCCTCTGTGCTGACCGGCGAGCTACTCACAAGTTGCATTTCGCGCTGCCAAAGCCATGTCACGCTCCTGCATCTCGCGGTGCTGCGGCGCCATGCTGATGTGATCCGCATCCTGGTGATGGAGTGCGGCATGCCCGTCGAGCTCGGCCTTTGGGCCGCAGTGCGGTATGGCCTCGTCGACATGGCCCGGCTGATGTTGGAACTTGGGGCGACACCGACCCGTTTTCTTCTTGATGGGGTCGTTCGCAACCTCGACTGCGACATGCTCCGCTTCCTTGTCGCGGCTGGCGGCGTCGTCACGGCCCGGGAGCTCACCGTGTACACCCTTGAGCACGACATCCCACGCGCTGACTTCCTTCAGGCGTTGCTTGAGCTCGGCGCGCCCATCGACGCTCAGGTGCCGGCTCGGTACTATAATCCGACTTCTGGACAAAGTACAAGACCACATCTCGTCGATCTGCTGCCTCGCCTGGCAGCCAAGAGTACGCGCATCGTCCCGCTGCTTCTGTCATACGGGGCGCGGAGAGGAGCACGAGCTGCACTGCAACACGCTCTCCTCGCACGCGATCTGGAGGTCTTCCGACTGCTGCTGCAATCCATCCCCATATCCGAGCTTGATATGCATCTGTGGGCCGAGTTAACTCCCCAGTGGCTGCCCGTGACGCCATCCAGGCCACTCTCGCCAGCTGAACAAACCCGTTTCATACTCGCGATCGTGGAGTACGGGTTGCCACTGCCCAGCGCCCTTCCCGCTGCCGACGGAACGGAGTTTGACTTGTTCGCCAACCGCAAATCGTACGACCTTGCTGGACTCTCGAACACCGAGAAGAGCATTTACCGAGGTCAGTTCGCTGCGTCTTCCGTTGCCTTCAGCGAGGACACTGCGGCCATTCGCATGCTCATTGACCACGGCAACGGCGCACCCTGGCTTTTGTTGCTTTGTGCGTCTGTTCGGCCTGAGTGCCCCGACCAGTTGCTCTGCCAAAACGTTGAGCTGCTTATTTACGCCCTGTCGCGACTGGAGCACGATGCGGCTGCGCTTGTGAGCGAGCTGTGTTTGCTCGAAACAGCTTGCGAGTTACGTTCGGCCAGTTGTGTTCTTTTTTTGCGGCTACTTGGCATTCCAGTCAACTATAGCCGAGAAGAGTTACTTGCCCGGTTTCGCGCTGCGGTCGCGCGCCAGCGCCGTCGTGACATGACAGTGACGGAAATGCTGATGGAGCCTTGGGCGCAAGTCTGGATTGCCATGCGTGAGTGCTGATGAGTGAGCATGCCGCTGGTTGACATGGCTTTGGGCGGTTGTGCTGTTTGCTTGCTGACAACGAGGGCTGCTTTGCTATTTTCGTTTTTTTTTTTTGGCAGTCACTCCCCCCAAGATGTCGCTGTTGAATAGTGCTCGCCGGGCGCTCTTCCGCGCGCCGCAGCCGTTGCGCCGGTTTCTGTATGATGACGCCCAGCATACGTTCGGCGATTTGTACGAGCCGATTCCGCCGTCGTCGGAACTACTCGCCGAGGCACGCGTGGATGTATGAGGTGCGCCTTTTGGGGTTCTTGTATTTGTATGAGCGTTATGCTTGGATAATCATTTTGTTAGAATATTGTCTTCAAAAAAACCAACAACGCAGCTAACATCTCAGCAAATGTGAAATTGAAAAACAAAACTACAAAACGCACAATACTGTACATGTACAGATACAAGCCCAGGTTGTCTCGTTCCGGTTCCCATACAAGCTGTGGCTCTTCGAATCTTTCTCTGTTTTCATTTTTTTGCTTCTCCATTCTCCGTCAAACTCGCCTTTCTCAGAGACTTTTCTTTACTTTCACTCTTTTTTTTTTTTTTTTTTTTTTCCCTCAAATCACAATGGCTGCAGCAGCTGAATCCAAGCCTGCCTTCCGCATGCCCAAGCTGCACAACAACCCCACCGGCTGGGGTCCCTCTGCCGTGCGTAGCAACCTCGTCATTCTTACGCACGCTGTCTGTCTTTCAGTCTTTCAGTGCCCTCGTCCCTCAAGCAAAAGCCAGCGCCCAATGCACAAAATCCAATGCAGAAGCAAAAAAAAAAAAAAAAAAAAAAAAAAAAAAAAAAAAAAAAAAAAAGGAGGGATCTCTGCCACTTTGCCTCATGCGTTGTGTTTGCGCCTCTGCGTCCGGGTCGTTCGTTCTGGTCGTTGCTGCTTGAGTGCTCGCTTATTGTGTGGGTCTCGGAGGCGGCGGCGGGGGGAGGGAGGGAACGAGGAGCATTCTGGAAGGAGCAGGACAAACTTGAAGCTTTGGCTCGTTCGCCTTTGCGCATGGTCTCAATCGCTCGGTGACTTGTGGGAAGGGGATGGAGTGGGGTTACTGTGTGACAATGTAGCAACTCAGTCGAGACTGACTGTGGCTGGAGCGTTGCGAGGGGTTAGGGGAATGGGACTTTCTTTAAACGCTGCGACGATGTCGCAATGCTCACTACACTGACCACCGCACTCGACTTGTACGACATCCCCGTCATTTGTATCGATAGGGCCCTGAGCAGTTCGATGACACGCTCTACCAGCCGTTCTCCAAGGCCGATCGCTTGGGTCGCGTTGCAGACTGGACCAACACGCTCTACCCACAGGACAACAAGCGTGCCTACCGTAAGTCGTCCATTCAGTGAATAGGCAACACACGCACACACACACACACACACTCTCTCTCTCTCTCTCTCTCTCTCTCTCTCTCTCTCTCTCTCTCTCTCTCTCTCACTCTAGAGGTCCCACGTCATAGCGATAAGCGCGTGTGCATTCACGTTGTCACGTTTGTTTTGTTGGTCTCTCACCGAATCCACCTTTTTTTTTTTCTTCTTCTTCTTCTTTTTCTTGTTTGTCGACGCAGGGCAATACCAGCAGTACGGCGCGCAGGGATCCACCGCGTTCACGTACTACCACGGCGAGGACGAGAGCTCGTTCTCGCTCGTCGACAACTCGCGCCAGCAGCCGCGCTCCAAGTATGGCTCCAAGCGACCGGCTACCAACATTCGTCGCCCTGGCTTTGGTCCTGGCCGTGGTGGCGCGCTGGGTCTGCAGAACAGCATGCGCGCTGGCACCCAGAACAACCAATGGAACAACCAGCGTGGCGGCCGTGGTGGCTACTATGGCCAAGGCCGACGCGCCGGTGGCTATGGCCGTGGCGACGGGCGCCTCAACCGCGGCAACGCCTGGTCGGTCGAGGTCCAGCCCGAGTGGAAGCTGCTGGAGGAGATTGATTTCGGCAAGCTCAACAACCTGCAGATGACCGTGCAAGACCCCGAGGAGCTCGGCCTGTACGGCAACGTGGGTGTGTTTGACCGTGCCTTTGACACGCTGACCACCAAGTCCGACAAGGCTCTCGTCTCGACCAGCCGCTTCTTCAACCGCGTCACTGCCATCGACGACCCCGTGCTCCGCGAGCACGCCAAGAACGGCGGCCAAGTGTTTGCCACGGATAACGTCATTGCCGCCATCATGTCGTGCACCCGCTCAGTCTACTCGTTCGACATTGTCGTCGAAAAGATCGGCGACAAGCTCTTCCTGTACCAACGCGACAACTCAGACCTCGACTTTCTCACCGTCGACGAAACCTCGCCCGACCCGCCGCACGACGACGGCGACGGCAGCATCAACGCGCCCCGCAAGCTCGCTGTGGAGGCCACTCTAGTCAACCAGTACTTTACCCAGCAGGTCCTTAAGAAGAACTCTATTGTCTCGATTGGCAAGTCCAACCCATTCCTGGACACTGTGCCCGAGAAGGCCGAGGCCGCCGCCGTCGGCTACCGATACCGCCGATGGAACATTGGCACCGACCTCAACCTCGTCTGCCGATGCGAAGTTGATGGTCTGCTTGTGTCAAAGAAGCCCGAGGAGCTCACCGAGGACACGGACGCCTTTGTGATGGTCAAGGCCTTGACAGAGTACGACTCGAAGGCCTCTGGCTCGCTCGACTGGCGTCAAAAGCTCGACATTCAGCGTGGTGCCCTGCTTGCCACGGCCCTCAAGAACAACCTGTTCAAGGTCTGCCGCTGGGCCGCCGCCGCCTCGCTCTCGGGCGCCTCGCAAATCCGCGTCGGCTTTGTCTCGCGCGCGTCGCCCCGCGACAACACCCGCCACACCGTCCTTGGCACCTCTTCGCTCCGACCAAAGGAGCTGGCGCAACAGATTAACTTCCAGCTGAGCAACGGCTGGGCTGTTCTCCGCACCGTCATTGACGCATGCCGCAAGCAGACTGACGGCAAGTATCTTCTTCTCAAGGATCCCAGCAAGGTGAGTTGGCGGGTTGCTGTTGAGTTTGTGTGTGTGTGTGTGTGTGTGTGTGTGTGTGTGTGTGTGTGTGTGTGTGTGTGTGTGTGTGTGTGTGTGTGTGTGTGTGTGTGTGTATCGTTGTCTGACTTTGCCTTTGTTTGTACTCTTGCTCTTTGCCAGCGATCAATCGTGCTCTACAGCATTCCACAAGGCACTTTCGAGGAGGCCTCCGACGACGAAGAGGAGGAGGATGACGACACTGTGAACGAATTCGCCTCAGACATTGCTCCTTCCCAAGCCGATGAGGCTGAGCAGTAAAAATCTAGCATTTCCCCCCCCCCTCCCCCGACTGTGTGGCGCAAGATCCTACTGCTTTTTGTGCCTGTGTGCTTGTTCTGTTATGGACTTTTCTTTTCTTGTTGGCGATGATTGTGCTTTTTGTGTGCTTGTGATAAAACCAAAAACTTTCGACTTTTCTCCCCCTCCCCCGATTGCACTTGTTCGTCGTGTGTATGTATCTGCCATTTCGTGCCTTCGGTCGATGCTCTGCGATTGTGATTTGCACAAACTCGGCTCAGTCTGGTTTGGTGTTGGGACGAAATCAGCAGCGCGCAACAAATGAGCTCGCCACCGAGCACAGCCAGCGGCACCACTCCTGCACGCCGTCGATCAAGCAGTAGTGCACTGGCAGCTCTTCTGCTGCGACCGGGCGGAGGTCCAGGCGGAACTCTGGGTGTGGGTGACAGCCCCATCGTTGGCAGTCATCACTTTCGCGTGGGAACTCCGACAGCCAACCACAACGCCGTCGCAGCCAATTTGCCGCCGCTGAATGCAGCAATGCATGCTCTGACAGTCAGTGCAGCATCTAGCACACAGCTGGGGTCGGGAGTCTCGGCTGCGCTGGGCTCGGTCACGCCTGAATCGGCGAGACCTCAATCGGCGCCGTCCCCACTCACGTCCTCGGCCGCCGTGATGGTGCCTGGAAATCTCTTCCGGCAATATCTGTCCACAGACCGTATTTTCATTTGTGCGACCTGTCACTGTCATTTGGCGTGCCAGGACGACTTGATTTCCAAGGTGAGGGGCAATTCTGAGAAAAGTTGAGAAAGCCTCGATTTGTCAATGGCCTTTGTTGATTGGTCTTTGATTCCGCTCTTGATCAGTCCTTTCAAGGTGTGCATGGGCGTGCTTACTTGTTTAACACCGTGTAAGCTCTCGAGCGCAATATTGTTCAACGGACGAAGGGGCGGGGAGCTCGCAGAAATCACCAGCGTTGTTTGTTTCGGCTGACTTTGCATGGTTTTTGAAAGAATCAACTTTACAACGGGACCCTTGGAGCAGCGAGTGTTGATGACAGGATCACACACCGTTGCAGACATCTTTTGTTCGGGCTGCAAGACCCTTCTAGGATGGAAATATGTGAGTATTTGAGCTGCGAGACTGATAATTTTGGCGAAGGTGCACTGACCAATCAATCGCACACAAATGCACAGGAAGAGACGTCTCAGCCATCCCAGCGGTACAAGATTGGAAAGTTCATTATCGAAAAAGTGCGGATGGTGAAAGAGAATGGCTGGACCTGAACCTGCGTTCTGTTGATTGTGTTTTTTGGGATTTGGAATTGTTTCTCGTGGACGCTGTTTGTTGGCTCGAATTGTACTGTACTTTGACAGAAAATAATCATAATCAAATAGAAAACTGGCGGCATTCTACCTCGCTTGCTGCGATGCCACCTGGCGAAGCTCGCTGATTAGCCGCTTGACACCAACAATCCATTGTCCAGCCTCGTCAAAGTGCTTTGTCACGAGTTCGATGTGCGTCTCGCTAGCCTGGTCGAATTGCCCTTGCGTTAGTTCTGTCTCCACAAAAACGAGTGCATGTGAGTCATGTCAGAAAGGTCAAGCACACAAAAGGGAAGCTGACAAGCTTACGCGTGGCAAGACACTGGGCAACGGCGGCCACTGATGCGCTCAACTGATCGGCCTCACACTTGGCGAGAAGCATTCCAACACGGCGTTTCATATCGTCATGAGACTTTTTAGCAGCCTGTATGTAGCAAAACAAAATCGTCGCAAAGGCAATTGAGTTGCAACCTCCAATTCCAAAAAAAAAAAACCAAAAAAAAAAAAAAAAAAAAAACCGGCAACTGTAGATCAACAAACCATGGGATCATTCGGTTGCGGTTCTGGGCACCGTGCAAGCAGTGTAACAAACGTGCTGCGCAAGTCAGCTTGGTCAACTCGAGCAGCCGGCGCGGATGACGCGGCAATCAACGCTGATGCTGCAGCTACCATCATCATCCATAGCAATACATGCAAAAAGTGTGAGTTTGAACGGCAGACAAAACAAGCAAACAAAACGAACAACAGCCGGCAATGCTCAGAAAAGCGCATAATCTCAGAATGACAACTGAAAACTGCGAAATCATTCGTTCTGATCCATTGTTCACTGCCTCTGCCTCTGTCTCTGTCTCTCTGCCCTCACCAGATGTGCCGGTCGTGGGTGGTCCTGGTGGCGGCATTGATCCTGATGCCGGCGGTGGTCCATTGCTGGCTGACGCTGGCAACAAAGTCGGAGCAGCAGTGGGCGCGAGTCCGTCGACGCGTGCGACTCTGCCACTCCGCGCCGAGGGATGCGCAGCCTGATAATCGAACAGCAGACCATGGCCAGCCACGCCTGGTGGAGCGCCGGCAGCGGGATTGCCAGGAGCGAGCTCGAACGTCATTGCAAACGGATCGGTCAGTCCCTGCGCACCGTTCGACGACGACGATGACACTGATGCTGATGATGATGATGATGATGATGATGAAGATGACACGGATGATGAAGCGGTTTCAGTGCCATTGCCCAGGCTCAGTCCCAGCAGGCTCGGCGGCGGATCGTTCCACCCACGCTCGCGAGTCCGGTCCTTGTCCTTGTACTCCATTCCTTCAAGAGTTCAACAGAATCTGTTTAATAGGAGTAGACTGTGCTAAACAAACTAAATGCTTATATGCATAACGAAACAGTGATGAGCTGAATAGGCTCAGGAAAAGTTGCTGGTAACAAAGTTGTCAAGTTCTTTCGAATCAACCAAGCCAAGGAGAGTTGCGGGCCGCGCAGCACAGAGAGTTTAGAACACGACAAGACGCCACTGATGATGAATGTAGCGTGACCATCCAAAATCTCGCGGCACCCATCGTGAATTTGAGATGTGAAGGAATGAATCGTTCGGTCTTTTACGTTCATGCGGTCGTCACACGCGGGCGGTCAAGCTCATCCTCGTCTTGGTCGACATTCAACATGGACGTGTCATCCGACTCCATTGCTTGAGACGAGACTGCGGCAGCAGACATGCTGGTGGCCGAGGTGGAAGAGTCTGAGCGGACGCTGAAGCGCCCAACGCGAGCAACTGGCGCGGCTGGAGCAGCGACTGACATGTCCAGTGGTGAAGCGAGAGGCGAATCAACCAAGGGTTTCACGGCAGACATCGGAGGGACGGTAGAGTCGGGGACAGAGCACTCGCCAGCAGCCTCCCCGGCAAGATCGATCGAGCTGCGCTGGGCAAACTGCTGCTCGAGTTCCTTGACGGACGGGTAGCGGGTTTGAGGCGCAGTGTCGGACTGCTGAGTCTGCAACAACTGCTGCTGCGAGTTTGGCTGCAATAGCTGTTGGCCAGAGCCTGGCGCAGAAAGGGATGGTTGTGGCTGTGATGATGTCTGCTGTGAGGCTTGCTGTTGCAACGGCACATTCCGGGCCGCTGTCTCGGCTCGCCGCTTGTTTTGCTCGTGTTGCACGAGGGTGTCCCACCAAGTCTTGACACCGGCGGAGCTGGCGCAGAATTCAGTCATCTCTGCAAACAGCTTGGCTCCCAGGAGTGGGTCACTATTGGCTCCGCGCCACTTCAACGAGAGCAAATGATTGTTCAAAAAGTAAAAGCCCTGCGGTCGGCCAAGCGGCGTCGCGTTCGACGGAACCGCGCCCGGTGACGTTGCCGTCGCGGCCGCCTCGTTGGTCGCGCCAGCCTTGGCCGCAGCATCTTCGTCCAGAACTTGGAGGAAGGCCACACCGGAACGATGGATGAACTGCGTGAAGAGCGTGGGCGTGTCTGGCGAAGCGGTAAAGGCCAGTCCCACACGCTCGCGCTTGGATCGGTCGCTCTCAATGTCGAGCAAAAAGTCAAAGTGCGCCATCAGACAGACATCAAAGTCCAGGCCGAGCGCTGCGGCCGCTGCCGCCCCGGCCAAATCCCCCATGCCAATCTCTGCCAAAGAAGCAACATCGTTTTGGCCGGTGGGTGTGGTTGAAGAGCTGCCGTTGGACTGCACCTTGAGCGGTCGGTAAGCGAGTGGAATAAAGGAGGGCGCGCGGAACGGATCGTACGGTTTCGACACGCGCAACTGCTCGACCGGGGCTGGCACAAGGGAAAAGCCAACGGCGGTGGCCTTGCGTGCCCACATCTGAATCAACTCGTTGACGAGCACACCGGTGCTCACAAGCCAGTGCAACTCAATGTGGAAGCTAGTCAGCGGGTTGTAGGCGGCATCATGCTGGACAACAACCCACTCTTTGCGGTCGCTGCGACGTGTCGGGTCAATGTCAATGCGAATCTTCTTGGACAAGAGTGGGTCGTCCTCCAAGGCTTGCCCCGCGGAAGCGGACGACGACGCGTCACGCCCAAGTCGAGGGAAGCGGAGGCGCTCGCGATCCAGCAAACCCAAGCTCGATAGCTGGCGACTTGGTGTACTCGATCGCGGGGAGGCAGTGTTTGATGCAAGGTTGCCAACAGCAGACGGAACTGCAGAAGCAACGTCGGAGGCGTTGGAGGCAGCGCCAGTTGCGCCACCGCCGCCGCCGGGTGGGGCCTCGCCAGACACGGCCGGTCGTGTGTTCAACTTGATGGCAACGTCAAACCGCTCTTGGTTGCTGCTGGAAGATGGAGCGGCAACTGCGCTGGGGCTGCTGGCGGTGGACGGCGTTGCGGTTCCAGATAGCATGCTGCTCGACGCGGACTGCTGCAACTTGCGCCCACCAATATTTCGGGCGGCGGCAGCTGACGGGGAGCGAGCGTCAATGTCAACATTGACGTCGTCTTCTTGAAAGTGCGTCTGCGTCTTTTGGCGCACGCGATTGAGCGATTCGACAAACTTTGTAAATCCCGCCACACGCTGTGCCACCTCTTCAGGCTGCTCCCGATCTAGATCAAGCTGCGAGAGTATCGGCCTTGATGCAGTTGTGGATGCAACTGCGGCTGCCACACCACCGGGCTGCTGAGTTGAAACAGTGGACGACGACAACGACGACGACGCAGCAGAGCTCTTGCGGGCGGGCAAAGGAAGCAGCACAAACCGTGCTCGCCAATACTTGAGCGAAGACATAAAGTCAGACTGGTGCCCGCAAATCAACTGATCGAGGTAATTCCAGTTAAAGTCTGCAACCTGGGGAATGAAATCGGCCGTCATGGGCAGCTCTTCAAGCGAGCTGGTAAAGCGCAGTCGATACGAGTAGGCAATCGGCTTCATGATTTTTGTCGAGCGCGAGTATCGCTTGAGCTCCATGATTTTGGCACGCGGATCGTACAGCAAGCGGTGGTAGTGATGCCCCATGCTGAGGTAGAATTTCGAGGGCGACAGGTCGGGGTTGGTGATGGATGTGGCGGTTGTGCCAATCACACTGTCACCGAGTCCAGCCTGTGCCTGTTGTTGTTGTTGGTGTTGCTGAGCCGATTTGAGTGGCGGCTGTGCGGCTGGCTGCGACGGCTCGGGCGTTGCAGCAGCAGCAGCAGCATTGGTACCATCGGTGCCCATCGTTGCCAGGTTTGCAACCACGCTGTTGGTCCGGGATGGAGTAGTACTGCTCGCCGCCGATTCAGTCTTGGAAGCGGTGTCCTTCTTTGGGAAGACAATCAATTGGAACCCTTGAGCAAGACGCTGTGAAATGAGCTCACGCATCATTGCCTCCGAGTTGTTGTCGTAAATGGAATCCGCCGCCTCGTCCGTTTCGAGGGACATTGAGTAGGCATAGGTGTGATACAGATTCACCAGGTCCGATTCGGTGGGGAAGAAATCGGTCGTGATTGGCAAGCAGCCAGGCGAGCAGAGCGAGCGCCAATTGGGCGAGTGGGGTTCGTTTGCGTCCGAGAACGAGCTTGGAAAGATGTGTGTCCACCGCCGACGGCTTGTCGACAGGCGGGGCAGGCTGTCCATGCCATTGAAAGGATTGATGAGCGGTCGCGAGACAGGCACCAGGGCTGTGGAGGCAGAAGCGGGGTCGTTCGCACCTGCGCCTGCACCTTGTGCACGTGCACTCTCGGGTGGGCCACCTCCACCAGCAACATGGTGACGCGGGCCCACAGGCAGCCCTGGTCGTGATGGCGGGTCGTGCAGACCAGGAATTCCACCGGCACGATTGGCCGAGCTTTGCACCGAGGCACGGCTCATATACGAAGGCGGCTCGACACTACCGCGTTTGAATGAGCTTGGATTGCGACTGTGGCATCGAGAGACAAGGGGAGAGTGTGAGTGAACAATCCGAAGAAGGGGCAGAAGCAGAAATGAGAACCAAACGTCCAAAGTTCGTGTTGAACATCCAAAGTGCGGAAAGCATACCGTGCAGTGCTAATGCTGAATTCGTCGTCTTCGTCAATATCGTACGAATAAGCACTAGGAGACGCGAGGAATATGACATTGCGTGAGTTGTTTTTTTTTCTCCAACACAATCTGCTAGGACAAAAGCAACAAACGCAATTCATTGCACAATACCTGTCACTCGGACTGCCGCCGCTCGCGTGATGGAAGCGTGCATCTCGTGGAAGTCGAACCGCAATGGGGGTGGCACTGGGTCGGATTGGAGGGGCCGCTGGCTGCTGCGACGATTGAGCATTGCGCGCAGTCGTGGTGCTCACAGCTGTCTGCTTCTTGTCCTCTTTGACTTCATCCTCAGGTGAGATCCTTTCAGCAGGAACAGGGCCAGATGCCTCGTGCAGCTTGATGATGCTTGCTTTTTGAAGCGACAACCCACTGAGGCCTCCGAGGCCTCCAGTGCGAGCCTTTGCTGGCTGCAACTCGATTGGCCTGAACGTTTTACACATGTGAGAAATAAGCCAACTTGGTTCGTTTTCCATACGCCCCCGCCCCCTCCCCCCGATTCCCGACTCCAATCAAACAGACCCTGTTCAACAACGCTCGACAAAAACCCAACCCAAACGTGAGACTTACCGGAAGGGCTCGGCACCAGCACGACGAGACGCGTCCGAGCCGCCGCCGTGGCCGACCGCACCCGAGTTTGCGACACGACCACTGCTACCAGTCACGTTGGAAATGGAAGCGTGCGAGTCGAACGATCGACTCAGACCACTGTCGGCCTGGGCGGTCGTCGCCGGTAAAAGAGCTGATGTGGATGCAGAGACTTGGAGATTTGTGTCGCTGTTGCCACGCGCGCGATTCCGGTTGGCCAGAAAGGCGTTGCCAAACAAGCCTTCATCATACGCATCATAGTCCATCCGATTGTCATCTTGCGCAATAGAGGACGACGACGGAGGCACTTGATATTCCCATCCAAGTGACATGACAGAGCCAATGTGCAAGGATTGTTGCCGGTATGACGTCGCAAGACCATCATACTGATGAGAGCGAGCGGATTGGACGGAGTGAGTTGACCGTGGCGAAGCCTGATCTCCCGAATCGTCTGGTTGTGGTTGCTGTTGCTGCGGTTGCTGTTGCTGCTGTTGCTGCTGTTGCTGTTGTCGCTGATGTTGCTGATGTTGCTGATGTTGCTGATGTTGCAGCTGTTGCTGCTGTTGTGGTTGATACTGTGACCCAGACCGTCGGGTACGGGGAGCCGGCTGAAGAGAGGGAAGTTTGAATTCAACGTCGGCCAAGACGGCAGGGGGTGAGGCAACAATGGCATGAGCAACGCCGCCGTGACGGTGTCCAGATGACGCCAGACCCATGGCCAGACTCACGGCAAAGTCGTGGGCATCCGACATGCGGCAGGTGGGCACAAACCGGTCGACGGCGTACGGCCGCATGGCGGAGACTGAATTTCCGTGGTGGGCCACATCGTAAAAGCTGCTGTGAATCCAGAACGGAATGTTAAAGTCGGTATGATGCACGCGGTCGCCCGGCTTGCGCACAAACTTGAACAGCGGGACGGTGTGCAACGGAGGAGTCGACATGCACACAAGATCACACCCAATGCCATTGTCGACCATGCGTTGCTTGGTGACGTGCGTGAGGCCTTGGTCAACCTCGAACGCGCCGCTGCCAGCGGTAATAATGACAATCATCTGGCCCGTGCGGTCAAAGTTGCGGTCAATGTAATGCCGGTCGAACGCGTTCAAGGCCAGGTTGATGACCTCTAAAAAGTTGCCACGAGATGCGTTTGACACGCGTGCGCGGACTGGAATATGGACGGGGGCATTCTTGTCGGCTTGGGCGGCGTCCGCGTCGGCGCGCAAATTTTCGGACAAAGTGGCGGCGGAATGGCCGAAAAAGGGCCGCGCCGTCGCTTGTGGAGGAGAGAGTAGCGCAGCCCCAGTGCTAGTGCTGCTGCTGCCGGCAATGAAAGTGAGATCTCGAATGGGCTTCATTCGGTAAAACGCACGACGGAGGAGCGTGCGGACGGGTCGCCAGTCGCCTTTCGTGTCGTTGTGCACGGCAACCTCGTAGACGTCTTCGTAGATGCGACCATGCGAGTCAACTTGAAGCGTGTTTCGCAGAGCCGCCGGCAAGTCATCCCGCGAAAAGGTGCCTTCGTAAAAGACACGCGAGAACAAGATGATGGAAACGTCGTGGTGGCAGCCAGCCTCAGCCCAGCGAGCATACAGCTCTACCAGAAACCCATCGACGGCCTTTTCAAAGTTGAGCTCGCCCTTTTCGTCAAACTCCCACATTTCCGAGCTCAGCTGCAAAAAGATAAAGAAGCGTGCAGAGGTGGACCGGAAGACGACGCGCGTCCGCTCCGTGATGAGCCCAGAGGTGACCTCTCGTCCGCTCGACCACAGTTCCGAGACCTGGTGATTGCGAATGATGCAATAGGCAGGATGTGGGTGAGAAACACACTGCAGAAAGGGCGGGACTGCGACGAACGAACGATGAACGACAAACCTGTGCTCGAATGCCGGTAAAGGTAATCTTCTTGTTGATGTAGGCGCAAGTGTTGATGAGATTGCTCTTCAACCGCCACATGTCGCTGCGACTGATGTACTGGTCTTTGAATTGCAGGGAGATGAGCTCGATTGCCACAGGTTCAGACGAGATGCGTTGGACAAACACGTCCGTTCGGTTTGGGATTTTGAACACTTCGGCCACGCTCTTCTCGATGGATAGCTGCCCACCGGAGCCTGAGAGTATTCGTGCCAAACAAGAACAGTAACAACAAAAATGGGTGAGTCGTGAGGAATCGGTGGGTGAGTGTTTGAGCAAAGTGAGCTGAGCCATTCGATCAGGGGGGGGGCTTGATCGCGTTGCTCCTGCTGTCGTTCGTTCTCACCTTTCAGTTGCTGACCGACAGTGAGCGATCGCACTTGTAACACCAGCCTCCTGTGTAGTGCCAAGCAAGCAGGATCGTTGAATGGTGAGGTGATCGCGAGCCACGACCAGTTTTCACTCCCCCGCTCTCAGTGCCCAGAGCTCCGCTTCGGCTCATCATCAAACAGCACGGCAGTCACAAAGGCTGTTCAGCAACGCAGAGCATTTACAGGTTGTCGCGGTCGGGGAAGACGAGCTCGACCACATCGCCCGCTCGGACGCCTGGGATGAGATCGGGATGCACGACGAGCTCCTCCTCTGTGCAACACACAGAGCCGGTGATCAACAAACAGTGAGAATTCCCCCTGCAAAAAAAAAGGGGGGGGGGGAACGAACAAACACCAATGCAGGACGACCACGCCGCTGGTAGTTGAGGCGTATGGGACGTACCATTGGGATAAAAGTTCCTCTCGTGCACCCAAAGCTTGGCGCGGATCATTGCGTAGAAAGTGGGGACTGAGACGAGAAACAAGAACAAAATCTAAGAAGCAAGAATAAAGTCAAACAACAAACAAAGCAAAACCCCTTCAAGAGACCCTGACGACTGAGACAAAGCCAAATCGTGAGAGATGAATTGAAACTCATCCGCCTGCCACCATAAAACCACTGCACTGGCTGCTTGTGTGAAGTGGTTGGTGGTGATCCATTGGGGATGACTCGATGCAACGTGTTGGTGAATGGGCTCGACTGTGGAACTCGAGGGAAATCTCACTCGCTTTGTGTTGTTGGTTTTTTTTTTTTTTTTTTTTTTTGTTGTTGTTGTTTTGTTTTTTGTTTTGTTTTGTGTTGTTTTGTTTTGTCCGCAGAAATCTTTGGCAGCATCCCGACTCACCTCACCCCTATCCAAATCATCGACGATCTCCCGAACAACAGCGGGGCGCGCGCTCAGCTGGGACTTGATCTCGAGAATTTATGCGCAACGGTCGCTCCATCATCCTGACCTCGCACAGCATGGAAGAGTGCGAGGCACTCTGCACACGTCTGGCCATCATGGTCAACGGCGAGTTCAAGTGCATCGACTCGCCGCAGCACCTCAAGAACCGCTTTGGCTCTGGCTACACGATGACTGTCAAGCTGCAGCGCGATCTCTCTGCTGGCGCACGTGAGCCGGACACCTTCCCCGTCAAGCAGTTTGTGCACGAAACCTTCCCCGGCGCAGTTCTCAAGGAGGAGCACCAGGGTGCCCTGCACTACGAGATTGCGACTCCCGAGCAGTCGGGCAGCTCTGCAGTCAAGTCTCTCTCCTGGGCGTTCATCTTTTCCAAGATGGAGGAAGCCAAGCGCATGGACCCCATCGAAGACTATGGCGTGTCCCAAACCTCTCTCGAGCAAGTCTTTATTGAATTTGCCAAGCGTCAACGTACAGAGGATGACGAGTAAAAAAACAAAAAAAAAAAAAAAAAAAAAAAAAAAAAAAAGCAAATGCTATTCATTGATCCCGTGTTGATTTGGTTTTGTTTGTTTGTTTGTTTGTTTTTGGGTGTGCTTTGAACAATAAAATGCGTTCATCTGTTTTCGATCTGATCTTGCTTGTAGATTCACAGGAATCTGTTGCTCATGACTGCTTGACTTCTCACTGGCAAGCTCAACTCTTTGTTTCAGAAGGAGTGTACCTGACTCAGGTCAAGCAACTGTCGGTCGCATCCAGCATTGGGCCAACGTACTACAGTAGATGGTACAGGTGCTGGCTCGTTGCTGATGGGATTCTCACGCCTCAGCTGGCGGACGCCATTTTCATGGCATTTGTTCGAGCATTTGCAGTGCTTTCAGAAAGCTCGAGATGAATTATGATGCAGAGTGAAATTCCTTTGAAAAGGCTCAAGTCTCGCGCAAGAAATTTTATAGAGTCAGGTGCTTGACAGTCAGGAGGACAGCAACACAGAACGACAAACCAACAAACAAACAAACAAACAAACAAACAAACAAACAAACAAACAAACAAACAAACAAACAAACAAACAAACAAACAAACAAACAAACAAACCAACAAACAAAAGAAAATCACAACCAACAACAAAGAAAGCAAGGGTCAAGCACAAAAACAAACAACCAACCATTCAAGCAAACAAACAAACAAAGAAACCAGAAGGAAGGCAGGGACAAGCACGCTAGAGCTGGCTCGACCATGACCTCCTATTCGAAACAATCATCCGGCAATCAGCAATGCAAGAAACCACTCGCCAGCATCATTCATCATAAAACGCCACACGGCGCCGCTCGGCATATTCGACACGTTGGGCCGCACGGATACGCGCCTGAACGACGTCAATGTACAAGGGCAAGGTGAGGTGCATGCGATCGCTGGTCGCAACTCCGACAAGGACATGCACGCATCCCGATTGAACGTCTGCCTCGTGCCGAACAGAGTCCAACACCAGCGCGTTTCCAGTCCCATTCATAACCTGGCACTGCGCCGAAACAATCGTCAAAAGACGCGCCGGCGAAGAACTGTCCGTCACAACAAAGTCAGACACCGAGGGGAAGTCACGCTCCGCATTCACAACACCCGTCGAAAACGTCAGTGGCACGGTCGTCTCGGCACCGTTGTTTGAAGTGGAATGGAACACAATGCTCGAGTTGTTGCTCAGCTGGAAGCGAACTGGAAGCACAAGCTCGGACAGGGCTTGGTTGTCAGCGGGAGCCACAGACACACCCTGGCTGGTGGACTTGACCAGCTCTGGAGAACTGAGAGAAACGCTCAGCACGTCGCCATCATGGGCTGGCTCGGCGAGCTTGATAACAAACTGGTAGGCAGTACTGGAACGACCGCGGGTTGAAATACGCACCGAGGAAATCTTCACCTCTCGCGCAATGCCTGCATTTCCGGACGTCAGGATTGCGTCGGAGCTGGAAGCCAGATGCAAGGCAAGCCCGGCAGTGGTCGGACGCAGCAGCTGCACGACAAAATCGAGCCGGGTCAGGAAGGCGTCATCGGTGATCGTGGAGAGGCGGTCGCGACCTGGGTACTGAGCGATTGGCGAGTCGCGAGTGACGGGATCGTTAAACGTCAAGCGAGCTTGCAACGTGTTCAAGTCGTCAACGCCGGCACTCTCGAGCAGGTCAACTGTCGCAGAAAACAGCAACGTGCGGCTCAGCACATCGTCTCCTTGCCGGCTGTACGACAACAGCGGAGTGACGGACGAGAGGCTCGTGCTGGTCGGATTGCGAGACAGGTGAACAGTCCATTCCAGATCGCCAATCTCTGTCAGCATACGAGAGCGCACAGTCATATTCTGGCTGATGGGAACCAACCCATTGCCGCTGTTGATGGTGAGATAGTGCGGCTCCATCCGCTGGAAACGCGTTCGTTGCAGCAAGGCTGCTTGGTCGGACGGACTCAGTTGGCCAGTGACAATGACCTCTTCAATTGCAACATTGTCTCCATAGTGGACAACAGTGCCGGTTGCCGCAGTGCGACTGACAAAGCGGAAACGAAGCGGCAGTGTGCTCAACTGCTCGTTCGTTGCTTTAATGTCAAACCAGTCGCGCTGCAACGACCGCACCACCAGTCCCGACGACGTGGCGAGCATGAAGAGACGGCCATACGTAACTGGCGAAGAGATGCCTGTCGTAACGCTCGACGGAGAAATGATGCGCAATCGCTCGAGGCCCACGTCGACGACCGGCTGCTTTCGGAAGGAGCTGGCGCCGTAGGCCCTCCAGCCAGTGAAAAAGTCTGGATGCTGTGCGCTGTAGCAACCCCACCGCTGGAAGATGTACCAGTTGTCGTCATGGTCACCACCGCGCCGAACAAACGCGTTCTCAGGGTGATCGCCGAACAGGTTACATTCGACCGCGCGGTCCACATGGGCTGCATTGGTCAAGTAGACGCCGGCCTTGCATGAGGGACGCTCCATGCACGCTTGCTTACACTGGTCGAAAGAGACGCCCTTGACCTGATAGATGCCAGCCGGTCCCTTGTCGCTCGCACGGTTTGCAGATTGGATGACCTCGGACCACGACTCGTGCTGGACTGGTGCACAAGTCGTGTGTGGATTCTTGCACATTGTACAAGCTTCTCCATTAAAGTAGCGGCTTGAATCACCACACGACGAGCAGACAACGCCATCAGGAAGGTTGACAATGTCCATGTGCGTGTCTGCCACGTCCTCGTTCGACGCTGGCACCTGACGAGCAATCAGCCTGCCTTGCTTGGGGTCCTCTGCCATGACCATGTGATTGCTTGCCGAGATGACTTGAGAGAGGGTGACATAGTCGCCAAAGTGCACTCCCACCTCGTCCGCCTTGGCCGGGACTTCGCAGTCAGCACCAGGTGTGCTTGCGCACACTTGCAAGTAGAAACGGGTCAAAAGGTCGAGCTTCAAGCCGACAAGCTCCTGGTTGGTGCCATTGGACAAACGCGCGACAGCCAGCACCTGCAGCACGGGCACCAACTTGTACTTGATCGGAACTGGATTCTTCGACACTGTCGTGCTCCACTCTTTGTCACCGTCCATGTTTGTGGGGTCTTCCGGATCATTTGTGCCTGCGGTTGGGTCACCACCCATGAACGTCTCGCGGCGGGACTCGGTGCGATCCTTGACGGCTTGCTTAAGGGAGCTTTGCTTGTTGATGCTCAAGGACGTGTCGATGGAGCTCGACTCGATTCCAGAAGACGAAAGCGACAATGATGACTTGAAGGCATCCGACTGTTCCACGCTCGACTCAAACTCGGTTTGTGCCATGGTGTACACTCGAATGGACTTCCCGCCCATGTGGACGCCGATGAGGGTGTGGGTCCCCACCTTGTCCAAAAACCGAAGGTAAAGGTCGCCACAGTTTGCATGGATTGCGGTGCACGCCGAACGATCCTTGCTCACTCCAGCGTGCGAGGGAAGCACAAGACCATCACAGCACGCGGGCGGCGGGAGCGCGTTGAACATTTCAATGACATGGTCGGCGAGCGGAGGCGTGTCATCCAGGAACTCTGCCACATATGTCAAGACGGTGCCAATGGTGGTGATTGAAACAGATTCGGACGACTGATGCATCTCTGAGGCCTGCTTGTAGTCGTTCGACGCCGAAAACTTGGCACCTCCACCTTCAACGAGAGCACTGAACGAGAAGGAGGTTTCGATGGACACGTCCACTTCCAAGCTTTCTGCGTACTCGGACGAGGTCGTTACGAGGTGGGAACGACTGTCAAACTGCGCGGAAGCGTACGGAATGACGGCGACGCGGTCAGGAAGCATCGTGCTGCCATCAGCGGTCATGCGACGCATCGAGTAATCCACCTTGAGGACAGGCAAGGTGAACCCGGGATCGACACCGGACGACGGAAGAGGGTTGCCCTTGAAGATGTGGTATCCGAATCCGAGCATGCCAATGTTCTTGTACGACGTCACGCCACTCCCAGGCATGTTGATTGTCGCTCGTGCAGATGCCATACGAGCGTCCAGCTCCAGCTGCTCGAGAGCAACCGTTTTGGTCGGCAGATCGGACTCTTGGCGAGTGTGGGACGCAGACAGCTCGTTTTGCAGATCGACCACCTCGAGTTCGACGGACAGCTTGGCCAAGTCCATGCTTGTGCGTGAGTCGACAACTTGGCTCTCGAAACGCGCTGACAGCGTGTCGCGAGCAATCTGCGCAACAAGCAACTCGGCGGAGAGGTGCGGCTCGCCTAGTTGGATCAAGGATTCAACACGCGAGATTGTGCTGTTGAGTTCGAGGATGCGGGTCTTGGCGAGAATTGGCCAAACGGCAGCAGATGGATCGAGGCCTGTGTTGACATTGCCGTTCGAGCAGCCATCACGCGAGTAGCACGACTCGAGGGCACTCGGAGGATCAGAAAGACGTGCACATTCGGATGGAGTTGCAGTGGGCCAGAAATGCGGCGGATGGGATGGATCGCGGCGAGTACAGGTGATGTTACGAGTGCGAGTGCCAGCGCCGCACGCAGGTTCACAGGATGACCACGTCGACACTTCCCACTTGAGCTCACATCCAGAAGTGCAGTTGCAGCTCGGGCAGGTTGTGGAGTTTGGCTTCTGGAGACCGTGCTTCTCACAGAGAGACGCCGAAACTGGAACTTCCGAGCCGCTACTGCCAGTGTTGTGCAAGCATTGAAGCGTCGATTGCCGCG